>NW_026900539.1:0-150583 GCF_033783945.1 Neopsephotus bourkii | reverse complement strand
CCTATGTGGCCTTGTAGGCGGGCCTTGCACCACATCCTCACCTACCTTTCCTTCCAGATCCAGGGCCTCAAACCTATTACAGAGGGACACCTGGGGAAGCGGGGCAGGAAGGGAGGAGGGCTGCCCACAACGCCGAACTGGAACTCGCTTCCAACCCTCCTCATCTTTTTGGTCCCCTACCTCTGGGCGACAGCTACATGACAGGGGCTGTCTCAGGCCATCCCCCTCTGTCTGAGAGGGCAGGGGGTCCATCCCCTTTTGGGGGGTATCTCCCTGGAGCCGTTCCAAGCGGTCAGCCAGGGAGTTACTCCAGCAGTCGATCTCCCTTTCACACTCCCTGATGCTCCTCAGCCTCTCAACCTCCTCCTTAAGTTCAGCCACCAAGCTAAGCAGATCTTCCACCTGCTCACACCTCACGCAGGTGGAATGCTGTCCTCCCTCCCCCGGCAGCAGCAGGCTCTGGCACTCCCTGCATCCAGAGACCTGAACAGCCACGGTTAGGGCCGGGGTCTCTGTCTGAGTTGCTTTGTCTGAGTAAAACCAGACAAAGCTTGTTTAAAATACTGAACAGAATGGGGGATAGAACAAAGGACTATAGAGAGAGACAACAGGATTAAGTTCGTTCAAAAATATGACAACATTTTTTTTTCCCTATATTTTGACTGAAAACAGATGTGCAATGTGGGGATTCAAGTGGTAAGGCAGAAATAGTATTGACAAACAATTCTGAGATAGAAGTTAAGGAGGATAGGTTGAAATGTTACTGTAACTGTTACAAACCTAAGTAAAATTTGCCTTCTGATAAAAACTATATACTATGATGTGCAAATACAAGAAAGAAATAATGTATTGGAACTTCCTATTAATCAGCTAAAATGAACTACAATTAGAGACATACCGGTTATTGTTCCTACCACTACTGTGAATATGCTGACGTTATCAATTGTTTGCGGAAAGATTTCAGCAAGCCAGGAGATGATTCAACAATCTTCACTTTGGAAATCAGTTATGTTCTTTTTAGTGTCATCTGGGTTCTTTAATATTTAAAACATCTATCAACATATTTTCCTTACAGATATCCTCAGCAGGAGGCTGGGGAATCAAAAAGAGGTCTAAATACACAGATATGGCACCATTTGGAATTGCAGTGACCTCTTTCACCAAGTACATATGTTGTATTTAATCTATTTGTAAAAGGAAAAATAATGCTGTTAGTAACTCAGATTTAAGCTTTTTCACACTTAATTACCCTAGCTATGCAAGGTATATATTAACGTATTTCAATCAGTACCAGTCTGAGTTATAGCTACACTGATGACATAGAACAGATCAACACCACAGTAATGAAAAACCCGCAATCTAGCCAAAAGGATCTTTATATATTTACATAATTAGGAAGCATGTAAATTGCATCAACTCATTTCTATATTTCAATCATATTGAAAAACCTCTTTTTCCATTTTACAACTTTATTCTTTCTCTCATTCCGCTTAAAGAAACTGTAGGCATATGAACTGTTCCTCAGTTCTTTTTCAAGATAGGTGTCTACAAACTAGTGACTCCTAATTTTAAAATGTCCATTTTAAAACATAATAAAATGTGCCTTCACATTAAATTTAGTTTTGTATGAAATAAATTTAGAATAGTAACTACTGAAATTTTCAGCAATTTCCTTCCTGAAAGTCATTCCCATGCAAGGCTTCCAAGAAAAAGCAAAACCTGGATGCATCACACACAGCAAGGAGCACTTTCAGTCAGTAAAGCTAATAAACGGGATTATGCCTCTCTACACATCTTTTCTCCTATGAAAACTCAAAAGCATTGGTGCAAGGATAGAATTAAGCCTGACCTCCAGTGTCTTGAGTGTCTGAGACTTCAATGCTCTATTCTTTACTAAATTCTGGATGTAATTTTCCTCTTCTTTGCCATGAAACAAAAATTAAAAATAAGTACGTGCAATCCAATCCATACTACATAAATAACTGCTCTTATCCAGTTTTTGACATCACAAGAAAGTTCAGGATCAAAGGTATGAGACATTGCAGCCTAGGGCTGGAAGATAGAGTTCAAAGCACAAAGGCTCAAGCTTGGGTCAAATGTAGGGCTCTTTTGACTCTTGGCTGCTATAATTCAAACAGTTTGGTCTCCTAGATGCTTGGCACAGGCAACATCCTTTGAATTAATGAAGGCCAATTAGAAAAAAAAAATCCACTCTTCTTTTAGCCACTGCTGAATAAAAAGGAATGTAAAAATGAAAACTCCTGCTGTTGGCTCCAAAAGGTGCATGCTCTGAAACCTACAGCGTTTTCTGCATCTGTCCCCCTTGACACCTGTGATCATTTCTAGTGCATTTTCTACTTAAAGCCTTGGTCCTGACCAGTGCTTATCTGCCAGGTGCAGTCTCTATTTCCCTATTCTTTTCCTATCCAGATTCCTGTGCATTCTTGTCCCTCTCCACACTCCTTCCTGTCACACAAGAATGTTTCTGTTTCACCACCCTGAGTCATTGCATTCATGCACTTTGGTGGAATATTTTCACAAAACATAAACAAAATTGTTCATGGCAGCGAAAATTTCAGACCGAGTGGTTCAAATCTAGCAAAATTATAAGCAAAGAAAATAAAGCTCTTTTCTAGGAAGATTTATAAAGCCCATAATTAACAGCAGCACAATTAGTCCAGGGTACACAAAATAATACCATGCTCTCTGGGTAAGAACAGAGACAGCCTTGGGGTTCTTACACAGAATTAAGTTTTCCTTCTACTTGCTAAAGCAAAAGGCAAATAAAGCAAAGAAAATAAATATCTTTGATCAAAAAAGTCCAGGCATGTTTACATGATGTGTTCTGCTTTATCAGAAAATTTCTGTCACTCCTATTACTACAGTACCTGTGCTTGATAAATAATCATACAGATTGTGACTGTTTCTGTGACCCTCCACCAGGATGCAACAGGGAGACAGAATCCTGAACCAATAAAGTCTTGAAGCAAACTGCAGCATCCCTGTGACTAACTTTTGATGGAAGCAATCCAACTTACACTTGTAGGCTCAGCACTGTGTGTACTGTGTTTATAGCTGTCTACTCATATGAATGAAATCTTTGCTGATAAAAGCAAAAAAACCTCAACACTTACACTAGCAAAGTGCTTTGCACAGATGTTCAAGAGCTACGAAAAAAAATTATAAGTTAAGCTGATTTTATACTTCGTTGTATTTTCTTTTAAAACAGATGTTCTTCTTTTTATGGCTTTTGAAGCCTATTTTTATATATATATTAATTATCTCTATTCCATCGGTGCAGTTTAATTAGTGATTTATTTCCCTTTTTAGCAAGATAACCATCTCCGTATATTTAATTACTGCCTATAGTGAGGAATGCAAATAACTTCACTTTCCTATGAAACTGATGATGCATCTTTTAAAGACAGGACATGTCATCAAAATTAAAACAAACATCCCAAATAACTAAACAAACTACAGAGAGTAAGAATTGTAATCGCAGTTTCCTTTACTAGGCTGTATATATTATCAGTTAACCATAAAAACCTGTTTTTTGGATGACACAAAATAATGTATATCCTAATTTAAAGTACAATTATGCTTCACTTTTCATAAAGCTTCCCCAGAAATGCATTACAATTGTCTCTGCAAATCCACAAACTCTGTCTCAGGGTCTCTGAAAAAGTCTGTCACTTTTCAGTATAAACATTAAGATACAACTAGTACCATTTCCAGTTCAAACTTGGACAGACTCGTTCTGATTTTGATGCAATTCTGCACATATAGACTGGCAGCACTTCCCCTTGAGAATGCCTTTTTTTTTTTTTTTTTTTTGTAAAGTCGTAAAACATAATGTGAGTCTTCTTATGAACATCCTCAAGGTTTCAACACAACTCTGTCTAAATGGCACAGGTGCTCGAACAGTCATAAGGAAACACAGCAACAGTAAAGAAATAGAGTAATAGATTCAGTTCACAGTTCACAGTTGGGAGATTATGTATGTGAATACCTAAAATTTAGGGAAATGGTGCAGTTAGCTCCTTAAATGATCACCCAGATTAGTAAAACTAGAATGGTTACTTTAACAGATAAAATACTTTCCAGTACTTCTTATTTTCCTTTTTTTTTTCTCAATCCTGGCTTTTCTACATGTTAGAAATTTCCAGACAAATGGAGTGTGAAACATCATAAGTATTTATCCCTATGGCTCATAAATCATTTCCTTTCCAAGAGCAATGGCCGAGAAATAACTACATTTCAATGGTGACATTCTAGTATAAGACAATGATGTACAAAGCCTGAAGAAAAGCAGTAATATTGCCACATACTAATATGCATATCAATTTAAATTCTGATAGCCTTTTAAGAATGCACGCAACTTTTCAAGGGGCTAATACAAACGGGATTGAATTGCACCTGAAAAAAATAATCTTTTACATTTGACCTAGCATTTTACATTTGACCTAGCAATAGTCACACTGATCTGATAATAATGGAAGAAGACAAAAGCTATATACTACCATTCTGTGTAAACAGAAGCTGCATTTAATTTATATCACAGCTGCTGTGAAATATAAGAACTTGCCAACCGCCTTATGGTAGCTGACGTGTTTTTTCAGAAACAGCTGAGAAGATCCTTCTGTAGGAACTGACAGACTAAGCACATAATAGTGCACCACTGACTAAGAACACAGAGTTTATGTGAAATAAATTATTATCCCTTTTGTTGTACTTATCACCAACAAAAAACTTCAGAACTGTAACTTGTGCTGTACTAGGTTTGCGTGGAAAGCTTTCAGCATCAGAGGGTATACAGGGGTGGCTTCTTTGAGAAGGTGCTGGCAATTTCCCCCATGTTCAATAGAGCCTATGCCAGCCAGCTCCAAGACAGACCAACTGCTGGCCAAGGCAGTAGCACCTTTGGAATTATGTATTTCAGAAGGGAGAAAAACTGGTGCACAACTGTAGCTGGTGGAAAGGAGTGAACATGTGAAACAGTACTGCAGACATCAAGGTCAGCAAAGAAGGAGAGGAGGAGGTGTTCCAGGTGCTACAGCAGAGATTCTCCTGAAGCCTGTGAAGAAGACCGTGAGGAGGCAAACTGTGCCTCTGCAGCCCATGGAAGTCCATGATGGAGAAGATTCCACCTGCAGCCTGTGGAGGACCCCACACCAGATGCCCGAAAGAGGCTGTGATCCCACTGGAAGCTCATGCTGGAGCAGGCTTCTGCCAGCACCTGGCCCTGTGGAGAGAGAAGCCCACGCTGGAGCAGGTTTGCTGCAGGACTTGTGACCTCATGAGGGATTCACACTCGAGCAGTTGGCTCCTTGTCATGGTTTAAACCCAGCCAGACAGCCCATTTACTCATTCCCCCTCTTCTTGCCCTCCCCCTACTCCTGGAGGGACGGAGAGGAGAATCGAAAAGAATGCATCTCCCATGGGTTGAGATAAGAACAATTTAGTAACTAAGGTATAACACAAATCACTACTGCTACCACCAATAATAGTAATGATAAAGGAAATAACAAGGGAAGAGAATACAACACCTCAGCACCAGCCGATCGACAAGTCGCCCCCCCAGCCCGACCAAGCACCAACCAATACCTCCTTCAACCCCAAAGTCCTCTAGCCCTTCCAGTTACATCCTGGGCACAATGCGCTGTGGTATGGAATACTTCTTTGGTTAGTTTGGGTCAGGTGTCCTGTCTCTGCTTCCTCCCAGCTTCCCTTCCTCTCTGGCAGAGCATGAGGATCACAAAGCCCTTGGTCAATCCAAAACATTGTTATCAGCTCTGTTCCCAGGCTGAAAGTCAAAACACAGCACTGCACAAGCTACTAAGAAGGAGAGAAATGACTGCTACTACTGAACCCAGGACACTCCTGAAAGATGCGCACCCATGGAAGGGACCCACGATGGAGCAGGGGAAGAGTGTGAGGAATCCTCCTCTGGGGAAGAAAGAGCAGCAGACAACTTGTGATGAGCTGACCACAACCCCCATTCCCTATCTCCCTGTGCTGCTGGGTGAGAGGAAGCAGAGAATTCGGCTGTCACCTGAGCCTTGTTGTACTTGCATGGAGCATTGCCAACTGCAAAAGGTATTCAATAAATTGGCTAAATAACATCAACAACAACCAACACTGACCATAAATATACCTCCAGATGCACCATGATACTGTTTGGGTATCACTGGACTGACCCCTAAAGACCTATATGAGCTCAACCTCATGTAGGGGTTTCTGCTAAATCCAAACTACTTCCAGAAATGTGAGACTTCTGTATCCTTTTCTTGCCTTTCCTTGTTCTTTTCTTCCCCATTGTGCTCTTTTTCTTTCTGGCCTCTTCTGTGGAAGTGAGAGGGAAAGGATATTCATTGAAGATTAAAACACAAGTTCAGTTAAATGAAACTCCACTCTCTCCATCTCCAAAACTTTCCAAAAGATTGCTAAGAGAACTCTTTTTCATTAAAAACAAACCAAACTAACTCTCTGCAGTTGAAGAAAACAAAGAATACTGAAAATACAGCTTTAACAAGGCTCAGAATCAACCAAACCTGCAAAGGGATTAGTTCAG
The DNA here is from genome assembly GCF_033783945.1 of Neopsephotus bourkii. Taxonomy (NCBI): domain Eukaryota; kingdom Metazoa; phylum Chordata; class Aves; order Psittaciformes; family Psittacidae; genus Neopsephotus; species Neopsephotus bourkii. The sequence goes on along the minus strand of NW_026900539.1, from coordinate 144,012 downwards.
ACTAATCAGTAGTGCAACATATTTCCAATTTTACCAAAGACCATGACTGGCTGTTAATTCAGCCAATATTTTGGTCTTCAGCATTTTAACATCTTCTGAAGTAATGTAAGGAAACAAGCCTCCACATCTTCAAACCAGAAAGAAGGATAATTTTTTATCACTATTAAAAAAACCCCAACTGCTCCTGGCTGTCATGAAACTTTTCATCAGACCCTATACATTGCTAAACATCAAAGACAGATATATGCAAATACTATCTCAGACCTCAAATCTAGGTTAACCAATGACACTCAGATGACGGAGAATATGACTAAATTCTATTGCTGCCTTCTCAAATTACCCTTATTTGTCTGAATATTGATGGACAACACGCACCCACGTAGCTGGCAGCAACCTGAAGTGAAGAGAGGCAATGTTAACAAGAAGTGAACAAAAAAGGCAGGCATTTGAAACATGAATTAAAAAAACCCCAAACAGTTAAATATTCACTGTTCTCAGTCAAGCAGAAGAATTGGGCTCAAGAAGGGGATAGAAAGACAGGAGAAAAACAGCAATGGGTGAAGCTGGAAATATGCTTCAAAGGATTCAGAAGAATTCATGAACCCACTCCTAGAAAATAGATTAAACTGAAAAAAACCTCAAATATTTCTCATTGGTTTTGCTAGAGGAAATGTTTTGCTTTCAGAATATAGGTGGGCCTGATACTATGTCTTCTTAAGTTTTGTATTTATCTTTCAAATATACTTACAGCACCTTTAGCATCGAGTTTTCTATTACAATACATAACTCCGGAAGAAAGATATCAAAATTTGAACTGCCAGCATCTACGATTATAGGTACTTCATCACTCATATAAAAGAATACTTTCACCCCTTGTGCCCTGCATTTCATACAGAAAACGTTAGACAGGTTTGTGTCATTGTACTGTAAGAGATTTTCGTGGAAACTCAATTATAGAAATAACAGGAAAATCAAACTGTCTCTTCCTAGAATTTTATCTTTAAAAAGATTGGATTGACAAAGCAAGACATTTCTGTGTTCTCTGTCTTTAACTGCAGACACGTGGACATTCTTAGTCTTTAGCAAAGACATAATTTCTTTCACCTTTTAAAACTGTAATTGAGATCAGCAGATGTTAAAACAAAATGGAGCTTTAGATATTGTGAAAAAAAAACTCTTCCTTTTCTCCTTCACATGTTTGTTCCTGGATTCCAAAAAGTAACAGATTGCATGACCCAGCCTTTAAAAGAAAAGTTATGGAAAAGACATAAAGGGTGAATAAGAGAAGCAAATACAGAATTCATAAATATGAAGTATTCTGTGTATTTCATAAAGATCTACTGCCTAATATAAACTTTTACATTTAATGTGTGAAGTAGTTTATATGTAATATATAATTTATAAAGGTTCTTCATACAGTTAGTGAAAGAATACCTACAGGAGTTCGAATTTTCCTACAAACCCAATCACGATGTCTTAATGCTCTAAGCATAACTTGCAAAAGCAGCAAATGTAAGACTGAGTAAAATGTACATACAGTGGTGACCACCAATTTCCTTGGAAGATCTCCTATCTGCCCAGAAAAGCCAACCAGAGATTTTCACTTCCATATGTATTCAAACTGACATATATTTCTTAATGTAGCATGGAAACCAACAAACAACTCCTGAGATGAAATGAACTCAGTATGAAAATCTGGTAGTAAGGGAGGATGACTTCCCTATTTTCATTCCTGGTTTTGAGAAAGGAATGACAGGACTCTTTATGCAGCTTAATGAATATACTAAGTTCTTGTTAGTCTGGCACCATCTATTGTGTATCTTCTGAACTGTAGCTCATTTGGACCTCAGCCTAGTAAAATGCTTCTCAAAGAAAAAAGATGCTGTGATAAATAAAGCAATCTCATTAATTCAAATGCAGTTAGAATGCACCTGTTCTCATTTGAACAACGAGCTCTTAAAAGATGAATGTTAGAGGGTTTAGTTTTGCTTTTGTTTTTTTAGGAGGTTTTTTTGACTGAATTATTACTAGCTGGATCTATTTTTGTCACTTACTTGATGCCTCTCATACTCCCGTGAGTACACTAACTTTGAGCAGTTTGGAACTGTACATAGAACAGAAATGATGAACCCTTTTGTATTTATTCAATTTTTAATATATTTTTTAACTGACTTTTAACCTTACTGCTTGCTGCATCTTCACATTAATTCTTCTAAGCACTTTGCAGCTCAGAGTGGGAACAGTGAACAGCAGAGCAGACTTCAGCTGCTGTCCATAAACTTAGAGCAACACATTTAAAGAATGTGATGGTAGAAAACTGGATTTACTGCTGCAAACGAAGACCTCCCCACTGTGTTGCTTCTGCCCGTTTGGGTGATCACATCCATACACAGGACCCAAAGGACAGATTTTGCCCTAGGTTTTCTCTTACATGTTTGGGTCTTACTCCCAAAGTCTCAGGTCTCTCCATGCCATATTTGCTTTATTTTGATCAAACAATATTTATTTCATGTTTCAAGTGCCAATCTGTTTATTTCTTCCCCTTTGTGCTGACAGGTTTTGACCTTTGATTGATTTTAATTATCTTATGCTATTATATTTTAGCCCACCAGGAAGTTACAGTAACACAGCTGAGTTGTTTAATAAGCTCATTCTATTACCCTTATTCTCCTACAGCAAAAATATCAGTAGCTATCTCCACAATCTTAATTACTGCTCCTAAGAACTCAGTCCACTTCTTAATGTTCTTTCCTTTGTAAGGTGATCAATCTCCACATCACTGCACCCAACTTCAGCCCCAAACTCCCTCTCAATTGACTCCACTGTAGTGCCAGCACTGTAATCTAGTTTTCTACAGTACCATGCATGCTTTCATTCTCCCTCCTCTGTCATCATTTTTGGAGGCATTGTGCCCTTGCCATTTTCTTCCTTTCACAGCAGGAAGATACCAGAAATGCAGTTTAACTAAGTAACACATACAAGAGCAACTTGGCAGCAAGTAAGCTAAGAAAGGGTCATCCATTTTCATGGTCTAAGAGACAGACTAATAGACCAGAACATCCATTAAGAGTATACAGGCAAGCTTACAAACCCCAGGCACTTACATGTTTTATAGTTAAACCTGGTATTGATTCCATATATTATCTTTGGCAAAAAAGTAGCTTTCCAAAAGGCAAGCCCTGATTTGAGGCATCAAAGTGAACAGTATCTTCTTTGTGCCCCCACTGTTGATCCAGGAAATAAATATATTCCCTTTAACATTGCAAAATCTTAATTCTGAATTCATCTGCTTGCACCTTTCAGCCTTATTTTTGTTTTGCTTATTTTGGTAAGAAAAAGACCCATTTAGTATCAGTATTCTTTTCACTTCTGTGTTCACGTAACCCAGACATGTCTCCACGTCTTTCCTGTAAGTTAAACCACTGAACTTCTTTGTCCTCCCTGACACTTTTAACTCCTGGACAGTTTTTTGGTTCTCTTTTGAATTATTCACATTTTTCAAAATGCAAAAAAAAAAAAAAAAAAAAAGCTATATACCCTCAGGTGACATTCACAGGCTTTCTTGGTAGAAGTTTCTATTTAGAACTTCTTCATTTTCAAAGATTTCAAACTGGCTAACTCTGGCAGCCACACTGTAAACTCATGTTTCCTGTCTTCTTCTCAGACCCCTGAAGTCTGTATGGTGCTGTTTTCAGGGACAAAGAGCCTCCTAACACATTTTATAGGAACTGTTTCCTTTCCATGTTTGTGAAGCACATACTCTTCACTTGCCTTGGTTAAAAGCATACACTAGTCAAATTTACTATCACTTATCTTTTAACCTATCTTCTAATTGTGCCTTTCACCATCTGTGTCAGGTCTAGCAGAAAATGCAATTCCTAGGACCAACTGCTGCTGATCTCTCCCAGCTGACAAATATTTTTAAAGAGCTGACACACTGTTAAATGTATCATAATGGCTTTAACATGTACTATCTTCATAGCATACAACAAACACTATTGAGAAAAAAATATGACAAGCAGTATTAAACAGTTAAAAATCATTAGTTCTACACAATTTACCTTTATTAAGCAAACCTGAATCTCATCAAGGGATGCAACTGAATCTGGCTGGCAGTATTTATTTTCAGTGGAGACGTTCTGATGAACAGTAATTGAATTCTTTACTTTTGACTCCAATTAATTTTTCTTCAAAAAATTACAACTAATAGCGAACTACTGAATTTAAAAGATGTCAATCTGGTTCCAGAATGAATCTGCAGAAACAAGTTATGGAAAAAGTACAACCCATAAGAAGTAGCAAACAGGGACCTACAGTTGCCAATGTGTGGGCTTGCAGAACCTCTCTGAAGGAAAGTACAAAGCAAGCTACATTCATGCCATTTCCTTCATCTTAACTAAACTCTGAAATGAGTTTGACCTGAAAAAGCTGCAGGACACACGGTTCCGTAGTGTCATCCCACAAAACAAGGACAAAGCAACACAATCTTCTTATGGATGTGCAGAGAGGAAATCAACAGCAACATATAAGAAAATTACCTGGCAAGTCCAAAACAGCTGCCCCAGACTATGACAGTCATGATACAATCTAATACTGAAAAAATATTTCACAAAAATATTAATTGAAAAAGTAAGGTCTTACCACACTACTATTTCAATGGCATGCCTAATGGCACGTTTTTTTCTCATTTTTCGTGGTTTTTTTTTTTCTTTAACAGACACATGAAAGTTGTCAAAAAAACACCAAACCCCAAATTAAAACCACTCTTTCTTCTCCCAGCCAAAGCTTCTCCCTCTGCTTTTCCCACTTTCATACAGAATCCACCAACAAGGTTACAGGAAATATTGAGAACATCAAGCTGGTCTCAAGCATACGTATCTCCTAACTTTTTGTTAAAGAGCTATAAAGAAATATCTAGGTCAGGAAATTATAAAGACAAGAGCAAACAGAATAGCCTCCACCTTAGCAAGGATAGTATGCATTTTGTGGACTGCAACAGTGAAACCTCCGAAGTGAACAAGGTTACTTCTATCTGAATGTAATGGGCTGAGGCGAGCAGCCAAAATAATGAAACGGTGTAACAGTGCTTTTACAGTAAGTTATGTAATTTCACAGTTGTAGATCTTATTACCAGATGACATTATATTTTTGCAATAATGCCTGAAATGCATGGCTCAAATCTACTATTGTGACCATATTTTCAGTGTGTAGCTAAGGTATGTCCTGAAGTCTTACCCTGTGTTTTACAGTTCACTATTAAATGCACAGACTGCTATAAAATAGTAAGATATAATCATATAAAAGCTCATTTTTACTCTGAAAGTAAAGTATTAAGAGTCATATATATGCAACTTAGAAGACAGAAATGAACCATCATGAATGGTTTAAATACAGTTAATGCTTGCTGCATATGTTAGTTGGGAGAAGACAATTTAGCCAATTTCTTTTTTAAAATAAATTGCACTGTAATTGCAAGAACACAGGAATATATTCATTAAATGCATGGACTATACTCATCATGGGTCACACGAAGCGACCACAGGAATAAATTCTTAACATACTACCTGCTACCACTAAAAAGGATTTTTAATAAGTGTTTGTGAAACTTTCAGAGGAGTAGTTTCTGTTGATAAGAACACTACATAGAACATTCACTAGAAGTAAAAAAAGTTACATATGCCATAAATTGTCACCACTGTCTATTACACAGGGATCACAACTAACAAAACTCAGGAAACTGAGCCTAATACAGCACTATTTCTGTCTATGCATTTAAGAGTATATAACTGATTCATCTGAAAAGTAGATTTTACAATTTTTTGGCTTTGACTTGACTCCTAAAATTAGAGGTGGAGAACACTGAAGATTCTGAGAATTTAAAATGAGAAAAGAGTGGAGGAATTGAATAAGTAAGACTGTTAAAGAAAAAAGGAGCAAAGAACAAAAGAATCCAGCATTAAGAAAAAGGCAACAAGAGGGTACAATACTGTTTAGCCAGATTAATGTTTACTGCGCATTACATAAACATCTTTGAATAAAGCCATACATGTTACAGTAAAGCAGATATTAAGGTCTTAAGCTTGTTTACAGCAGTCTTCACAGAAAACAAGGACATCAAAATAAACAGGCTCGCTAAAAATACATTCTGGAAAGAGGTGAAAACACTGTCATATTATTTAGCTTATTTGCATTTCCAAGGGAGTTTTCAAGATTGAAGGTAAATCTACCATTCTTGGTTTACCCTATACATAAACAAAACAAGAGTATTTAGGGCAACATCTGTCTGAATTTACCACCAAATGTTCTCTCTAGCCACAATCTGTAAATACATTTCCTTGAGTTTAAAATTTACGACAACTGATCTCCTCTGGATCTAACTTGCAGTGGTGACAGTATCCTACAGTGACATAGGCATTTATGTACTCTAACACACATATTAAAATATTTTATTTCTTTTTCAGAGACTATGGCAACAAATAAAGAAATGCTGTGTCATCTCCCTTTCCCCCCCTCCAATGGTTATTTTATTTTTCTGCACTGATTACTTTCAAATCCCATTTAAAACAGTCATTAGTTTGACTGTTTCATTCGGATTTGTTTCAAGGGAATCTAGTCTTTATATAATCAGATGCTTTTCTGTGTTGATTGTATTTCAGACTCTAAAAGACTAGGTTTTATCCTAAACCTTTTTACTTTCCTATTCTTTTCACCTTACCACACAATCCAAGTCTACTAGAAGTGTTTGACGATAGCAATATATCTAAATGAGGTTAGAAAACACAGAGCAAGAGCTGCTGATTTTATGGTACCAGAGATTCAAACCTCAAAGGGAAAAAAGAAATACACATGACCCTCTTTTACAAGATCTCCCAGAATCTTAAATATAAAAATATGCATATAGGAGCTTCGTAATTACTGGACTTTAGCTGTAAAATTACAACACATTATATATAGCGTCACTGTAAGAGGAACCAGATCGATCCTATGTGTTCTTCTTTTTTTTTTTTGGTAACTCAATCCAAAACCATGGATAATCAAATGAGCTTTCCTGTCAAATACAGAATAAGCATGATACCCATCACTTATGCAAAAATCAATAAACACAAAAACCACACAACATTTGTGGCATATACAGCTCCTCTAGATACTTCCTTATGCAACAGATCAGTATCAGTTTACCCCATATGGTTTTCAGTGCTCTGCTTTCAGGTACAATGTCGTTTCAGAACAAGGAGTGGGCATTCACATGGATCACTGAAGTGGCTTAAAGAACATGTAACAACCTTCCACCCTACATTCGTGTATGTCTGTGACATTAAGTACATCTGCTAGCTGTATGACACAGGATAGAGCCTGCTTAGTTAAGCTCCCATAATCCTTCTGTTACTTTTCTTTTTCAAACATCTGTCACTCACAGCTCTCCTCCCTCACCATTTCATTCATCTTGGCAGGCAGCTCTGCAGAAATGACCAGCAGCGGCTCTTTGCAGATCTTGGCAGTAGACAACAACATACTCTAACAATGAATGCTGGAGATGCAAACGCTGCCTATTTCAGTGTGCTCTCTAAAGGCTCTCAGCCAAAACCAAGTCTTGATTTGAAAGTTTCAATTATTTAAATGAATTAAAATAACAAACAAGAGAAAAAAATGAAGCCTTGCTCTGCCTTCCAGAAGAGGCAAAGGCCTTTCAGTGCAAAACAGAAGTCCGACTCATTGAGAACAGAGAGCTTGGTAAATCGGGTTGCACTTACTAACAACAATTAGCTAAAGCTTTTAAAAACAATTAAAAAGAATCTTAAAAAAAAAAGCTTAGAGAGTGCTTTATAGACAGTAGTGAGCCCTAATAGGATTATTAGCAATGATACTGGTGGAGAAAATCCTAATAATACCCATCCCACTGCTAGTAGTATACCCACAACTTCAAATAGGTTTACATTAAGAAAATATGAAACCCTCCAGATCAATCTATAACTTGTATGTCATAGAAAAACAAGAGTTTATTTTTGCCCAGTTTTCAAGCACAGAAACAGGCATACCTTCATAATCAGACAAGGTTTTCCTTTCTCCCACATAAAAGCAGCACAAAGTTATATTGTGCTGTGAAATAACATATGAAAGGAAATGATTCTTTTTACCATAAACTTACTGAGTGAGAATACCACCATCTCTATGTGTTCAGGCCAGTAGCTAGTTAGCTATTTGTTACGTCTGAACCCCCCAAATGAAAAGGTAAAATGTTATTTTTCTTAGGAGATATATAAATTTGAGTGTGGTATCAAGAGGTTAGGTTGTACCAAGAGGTATCTCCTAGCTCCTGAAAAGATGGGATTTTACACAACTGAGCAGATAATATTCTGGGTGTAGGGGTGTCTGTTTCCCTGTGTTGGTGGGAGGCAGCTGCACAGTGCCATGTGCCCATCATGGCCAGTTACAGCTGGTTCCAACGAACTCCAACAGACCCACAACAGGATACATCTGAGCCCATTGACCATGTTGTGAAAGCATATTTAAGAAAAGGCTAAAAACACTGGATAGAGAGATGAACAGGGAACAAAGAGTGAAAAAAACCCCAGAGAGACCATAAAGGTCAGACAAGGAGGAGAAGGAGCGGCCATTTTAGAATCACAGAACAGTTATGGTTGGAAAGGACCTCAAGATCATCAAGCTCCAACCCCCCTGCCATGGGCAGGGACACCTCACTCTAAACCATATTACCCAAGGCCTCATCCAACCTGGCCTTGAATTTTAGTTGGCAATAAATTAATTTTCTGCAAGCTAAGTCTGCTTTGCCTGTGATGGAAACTGTGAAGTGATCTCCCTGTCTTGATCTTTTCTCCCCCACCCACTAGGGCAAGGGAGTGAGTGAGCAGCTCAGTGGGAGTTCGGTCTTTAGCCAGGGTTAACCCCTCACAGTGGGTCAAATGCTTTACAAGCAGCTTCCAGTTTTACAAGGCCAACTACCAGGGCAATACTGTCCAAACACTTTTTCTGGCATGAAAACCTTCTTTGTTCCAGACACAACAATATATTTCATCACAAGGCCTGTTCATGACCTAATTTCCTAATTTTGGCTGGAGAGAACTGCCAGAACACAAATTGCCAAGAACGCTGAGCCAGTAAAGCAACCCTGAATCCACAATTCTGTACTGCACCAGCACAATGCTCACTATGAATATATCCTAAATTTACTAAGCTACATAAGTCCGTGACCAGTAGCTTTATCTGAGCAAAAATTTAAATTTCCTTCTATGTCACTAAAATTAAGTACAACCCACAGAGTACCAGGCCCATACCATATGCTCAGTGGACGAATGATAATGTAAAACACATTTAAGGATGAAAGAATACATCAAACCTAAGTTAGTAAAAAATGTAACTGATATGTTCAGTCTACATGTTTTTCAACATGCCTTTTGAGTGATGGCTGACCTTCTCATCTTAAGAATATGCAAACTTACAGAACATTCTCGAAAGACAGAATTTAGTGACACAAAATGACTGATATAAACCTAACTGGTTTTCCTTAATTCTTCTTAAAAAGTCCTCTACTGGTTATAGACATTCAGTGCTCTAGATCTCATAAACCAAATATTGCATAACAGCCATCAAGAGATCTTTTAAAATAATCCACAAAACCAAACAAACCAAAAAATAAGCCCAACATTAAACCACTGTAGAAGCATGTTTTACGATTTAATTTCTGATATGGGATAGTTGTACGTGGCCTGGAGATAATCTGATTATAGAGTATGTGAAAATACCAAATACAAATGCAGACTCTGGGAGCAGTGAGGGGTACACAACCTCCTTATTTTGATAGCTTTTTTTTTTTTTTATTAATATGAGCCTATGGTAGAGAGCGGCTAGGTCCCAAAATCAGGTTTTGCCTTTCTTCTCAAGATGGTATTACCAACGTAGATCAGAAAGCATTAACAAAGTCACTTAGACCAGCAGAACAGAATGATAACAAGGGCCTTTGTGTTTATCAGTGCTTAAATTTAAGCCTTTTTCACTACTTTAAGAAAAGACCAAAGAAAAACATGGTGTTTGATGCAAAGAGATGTTTCTTGACTCCATAGTGGATTGGGAAAGTGTCAATATTAAACCACAGCATGAGAGAGGAAGGGAATAAAAAGGAAGTAAAAATAACCTTGGTTAATAATGAAACAGACTTCCTAACAAGGGTATGGGATGTCCATAAAAGGAGGTTTCTAAAAAGAACTTAAGCAAAAACATGTATCTGGAATAACAGAAATTGATCCTGCAACCATGAAATAAGTGATCTTATGAGGTCTGCACAAGACTGATTTTTCCAAGAGTTAATGTTAAGAACTTCCTCTTCAAGTCAAACAGCAGTGAATATAGGTGAAGATCATCTCTATTGAAGAACTGACAATATGTAGACAGAATCCTTGTCGCTTATTCAAGAAAAGGATAAAAGAAAGGTCAACGCTTTTCTTACTTAGCCAATGCATAGCCTAAAATGCAGTTACTTTTACAGATACAGCTTTCAGAAGACAAGGTCCAGGTGGTATGCTGATCATCATGCTTAGATGAAGCTAAAGGGATCTAAAAAACCCATTCTGAAACATATTATACACTGTCACACTGTACCTTGAATATTATCTTTAATTTGGGGCATAATTTTTAAATTAAGATATCAACAATCTACAGAGGTTGGGGAAAGCATGAAACTAGCACATACTGGAAACACAGCTACAGAAAACAGAAAAAAATACAGAGATAAAGTAGCAAACTTACAGTATTCAAAAAAATAACTATCAGGTATGCGGTTATAAGATTTTCCTCATGTCTGTTGTGACTCCAGGGAAAAGACATGAGGAACAGGATTTAATTTGCAGCAAGGTTATTTCACTCACATGTCAGAAACAGGCCTTTTAGCTATAGATACAGTGGAAAAACTACATGACATCAATCAAGAGGGTTAGAAGAAAGACTGAGAGAGTTGGGATTGTTCAGCCTGGAGAAGACTCCAGGGAGACCTTGCAGCTTTTCGGTACTTGAAAGAGGCCTTTCTTTCAAGATGGGGAGAGACTTTTTAGAAGAGCCAGTTGCGACAAAATGAGGGCTAATGTTTTTAAACTAAAAGAGAGGAGATTCAGGCTGGACATGAGGAAGAAATTCTTTACAATAACAGTGGTAAAATACTGGAAAAGGCTGCCCAGATGAGTGGTGGATGCACCATCCATGGAGACATTCAAGGCCAGGCTGGATGTGGTTCTGGGCAACCTGATCTAATTGAAGATGTCCCTGCTCATTGCAGAGGGGTTGACGTAGATGATCTCTGCAGGTGTCTTCCAACCTAAACTATTCTATGATTAGATGATTATGTTTATCTATTCTATGATTAGATGATATGTTAGAGTGTCCTACCTGGGAAGTGTTTAAGAAAGTATTTCTATGTTCTTAAATTTATATAAAGGATGGTCTAAGTAGACTTAAGCAGTCCTCAGTGAACTGCATCAGTTGAGATCAGATCAACTTCATGCAGTTATATTTCTATGTGTCTAAATATCTCTGAAAAAGTTAAAAGCCACATGTTAAACCCACATCAGAAGGAACAAATAAAAAATTAAATATATGTTAATCATTAGCTATATTAAAAATGACCTTTTGTAAAAATGTCTGAGTATTCATGAAATACTAACTTACATATAGAAACATGTACTTTTATACAGATGCAGTTTTATAAAAACTTCTGAATTTTAAATAGTATCAAGAATAATTGAAAAACAAACCTCCAAAGCTGCAAATGATTGGTGTAAGATCTGAGAGACAACATCAATATCCAGAAAAATACCATATTCTTTCTGGAGGACTTCTGGTAAACTCATAGTTTTCTAAACCGCTCAAATTCAACAGTCACAACAAAAAATTGTTTCTAACTCAAAGACTATACTTTGTTTGACTGTAAAACACAAAGATAGGTCAAAACATTCATGATTTCCCCAGAGGAGCGCCTTTCATACACTAATGATACAGTGCAGCCCATGAGAATTGCTTTATCTAATCCTGAAATCATCAAAGCTTTTATATACATTAGGCAGAACAAAGACTCTCTCCCTTAATTTTTTTCTCCTGAACACCACTACAAAATTCCTGCTCAGAGGCACTGAAGTTTATTTTATAACTCTCATTGCTTTCCTGGTCCTGTTTACTGACTGCTTTTTAAAAAGGAGAAATCTGAAGTTTTCATTTTAAAATGCTCCCAAGGACAGAGAACATGCAGAAACTCATTTGTAATCAAATGGCAAAAAGGTTGTAACACTACATTGCCTAGAAGAGCTCAAGCTCTCCAGCATGCCGTCAGCAGCCATATATTCCAACGTATTTCTTCCAGTAAAACATCAGAGGTCTGAACAGAAACAATATAGCATCAAGGACAAGCGGCAACCTTCCAGGGATTGAGATTATACCCTGTCAGAGCTGTTTGTAGCTCGCGTTCAGAGAGTTACTGTTATTCAGCTTGGGTGGGGAAAAACATGCCCACTTGAACAGGCAAATGTGGAAATCCCACTTGTGAAGTCAGCACTATAATCTCCCCATTTCTTTAATTTTTCCACTCTTCTCCAGTCCCACTGTCACTCTAACTCGGGTTCGTAATGACACACTGTTCTAGTTTCTTCTTGACATCTTTTCTGAACCTATTGTCAATGAATAAAAGTTCCAGACATTTTATCCACATTTTAAGGGTGATGTAAAAATGTCATAATGTGACTGTTTCTCACTATGGAACATGCACGTTCAAATCATAGAAGAGTCTTCATGCACTTTGATGTGCTCCACATCAATGGCCAACAACTACAGACAGGATCTTGGCATTTTAATAGGTACTCTAATAAAATTTCCTGCTCAGTACTAGCTTCTGGTCAAACACAAGAGACAAGACTTTTAGGAACTAGAACGACAAGGATAAAGAAAGTAGAAACTATCACTATCCTAATCAGTGAGTGCTCTTCTAACCTTCTTCTAGTTATAAGTTTAGAAAAGGAGAGAGTAGAACAAGAACAGAAAAGGTCACACAAATAAAAGGTAGGAAAGGAAGAGATAAATTAGAAAAAGACTTTTAAGAAATCTGAAAGAAAAAACCACGAAAAAAGGAAAAACGCCCCACAGGAATTGCTAGCAGAGGATTAGCCATTCATAAACAAAAAAACATACGACATAAGCTACCTAGAAGAAACTGCATCACCAAGTCAAGGATATTATAGTGTCTTCACAAAAATTCAGGTAGGCAAAGCCAAGCCTTCCATAATCATGAGAAAAGTGAAATAAAAACCCATTAACTATAAATAAAAATGTAGCTTTTACATTCTAATAAAAAATAAAACAAGAAAAAAAGCACCCAATGATACTATTCTCATATGACTATAGTATTTACTGAAGACTAAGTCTTTAGGAACAGAAAGATATTTTGAAGACAAATTATTCATTATTCCTTGTATCTGTCTATGCTTTTTTATCACCTATTTTTCACTCTAATATCATACATAATTGATTAAACAATGTTGAAGTTACTGCTTTCACTCTATTCCTTCACACTAGTCCTATTCTCTCATTTTGGAATGCAAGTTTGGTCACTTTCCTGTTTCTCATTGCAAACTGTTTTTCCCACTCTGATCTTTCAGCTCAGAACTATGATTGCTGCCTCGCTAACTTTTTTCCCCAAACCCAAACTATCATTCCCTTCTCACAATATATACAGGTGAAGTGTGCCTTTGACATATGAAAGGTAACAAAGCAGTCAATCAGGTGAGGAAAGAAATACTGAAGAGCTACTCATCTAAAGAACCTGCTGCCTGGTTCCAGAAGGCAGGCATCCAGCTAGCTAGTGTGTATGCAGCACACTAGCCCAGCAGACGGGCTGCAAGGAGAGTCTGACAAGAGAAGATTTATCATGTGTGTTCACAGAGTTGGTTTTGAGGACACACTTTCCACTATGCTTTCTTACTAATATTTCTGTACTGAATGCACAATTTCACACACATGCTGCAAATGCCACAAAGCTGAAAGCTTGCTTTGTGGTGCCTCTGTGAGATGAAATACATAGTAGGGAACAATATCCCTCTTTGTTCTGCAATTCTGCAACGCAGAGATCTACTGTTCGAATGGGCTAAGATACGTCTTTGTCTTGTTAATTTTTAAATATAAATATATGTGCACACTTCTGTGACTAATATGACCTATAGCCCTGTAGGTAGAATCTGGATTTAGACCTAACCAATTTTTATATTTTTTTCACTGGCATGGTTACAGTCAAAAGGCACACCTCCTTGGCTCATTTATCTGATATGGGAAAGGGTGCAGACTTCATTATCACACTCCTCTTTTTAAAAAATGCTTCCTGTAAACTTTTTGCAGTTTGGCTGAAGAATAACTTTAAAGTGCTAAGAATACTAAAACGAATTTGGCCTACCCAAATAAATTCCTTTTAATAGAGGCTAAATGAAACTGAAATTTCGATTTGAAAAATCACAGCGGTCAGCTGAAGTTCCCAGAAAATGGAAAAAGGGTAATATAACCCCCACTTTCAAGAAGGGGAAAATGGATCACCCTGGGAATTACAGACCAGTCAGTCTCACCTCTGTGCCTGGCAAAATCTTGGAGCAGATTCTCCTGGAAGGCATGCTAAGGCACATGAAAATCAACAAGGTGCTTGGTGACAGCCAGCATGGCTTCACTAAGGGGAAATCCTGCCTCACCAATTTGGTGGCCTTCTATGATGGGGCTACAGAACTGATGGACAGGGGTAGAGCAGTTGATGTCATCTACCTGGACTTGTGCAAAGCGTTTGACACTGTCCCACATGACATCCTTGTCTCTAAATTGGAGAGACATCAATTTGATAGATGGACCATTCGGTGGATAGAGAACTGGCTGGATGGCCGCACACAAAGAGTTGCGGTCAATGGCTCAATGTCCGGCTGGAGGCCAGTTACGAGTGGTGCCCCTCAGGGATCGGTGTTGGGACCAGTCTTGTTTAACATCTTCGTCGCTGACATGGACAGTGGGATTGAGTGCACCCTCAGCAAGTTTGCCAATGACACCAAGCTGTGTGGTTCGGTTGATACGCTGGAGGGGAGGAATGCCATCCAGAGGGACCTTGACACGCTTGTGAGGTGGGCTGATGCCAACCTCATGAAGTTTAACCATGCCAAGTGCAAGGTCCTACACCTGGGTCTGAGCAACCCCAGGCACAGCACAGGGTGGGCAGAGAAGAGATTCAGAGCAGCCCTGAGGAGAAGGACTTGGGGTGTTGGTTGATGACAAAATGAACATGAGCCGGCTTTAGTGTGTGTGCTTGCAGCCCAGAAAGCCAACCCTCCTGGGCTGCATCAAGAGGAGTGTGACCAGCAGGTCGAAGGAGGTGATCCTGCCCCTCTACTCTGCTCTTGTGAGACCTCACTTGGAGTATTGTGTGCAGTTCTGGTATCCTAAACATAAAAAGGACATGGATCTGTTGGAACAAGTCTAGAGGAGGGCCACAAGGATGATCAGGGGACTGGAGCACCTCCTGTATGAAGACAGGCTGAGAAAGTTGGTGCTGTTCAGCATGGATAAGAGAAGGCTGCGTGGAGACCTCATAGCAGCCTTCCAGTATCTGAAGGGGGCCTATAATGATGCTGGGGAGGGACCCTTTGTTAGGGACTGTAGTGACAGGACAAGGGCTAACGGGTTCAAACTTAAACAGGGGAAGTTCAGGTTAGATATGAGGAAATTCTTTCCTGTTAGGGTGGTGAGGCACTGGAATAGGCTGCCCAGGTACTTTGTGCATGCTCTATCCCTGGCAGTGTTCAATGCTAGATTGTACAGAGCCTTGGGTGATATGGTTTAGTGTGAGGTGTCCCTGCTCATGGCAGGGGGATTGGACCTAGATGATCTTAAGGTCCTTTCCCAGCCCTAACTATTCTGTGATTCTATGAAATGCACTGCAACTGAATTAAACATTTGTAAAGAACCTCCATGAGCTTTACTTAAATTGGTTGAACCCACTTAAATCACTGGAACTCAGAACAGTAACAGGCCTCAGAGTTCTTGACCTCTCATGATTTCAGCATGTTCTGAATGCATACACTGAATTTTGGCAGCAATTCAGCTCTGCACAGTGCAAGTAAGTGTGATGGCTACAGAAGAGGCGATGTTCTACAATGATGCCAAACCTTACCCTTCTTTAGGTCTAACAGAAGCTTTGTGAAATACCATTAATAATTTTTTTTTGGCATTGCCATACTTCTCTACTGCAATATGGTATGAAAAACAAAAAAAAAGGCATTTTGCCATCTTTGTACTGTGAGTTTGTGAATCTCATTTATGGGTACAACCGTTTTCAACAGCATTCTCCAGATATTTTCAGAAAAACATGGTTCCTTTCAATCTGATGATATTTCAAAAATCTGTTATAAGGTTGTCTATGTGACAACATAACACAAGAGCTTTAATAACCCCACAGATGTGGGACGTCAGTACTGAAAAGCCCATCTGTGCACAGCCCCTGCTCTAGCAAGTCCCATGACTTTCAGTGGAAGACCCAAGTGGGGTCTTATGGGAGCAGAGTAGAGGGGCAGGATCACCTTGTTCGACCTGCTGGTCATGCTCCTTTTGATGGAGCCCAGGATATGGTTGGCTTTCTGGGCTGTGAGTGCACACTGAAGCTGGCTCATGTTCAGTTTCATCAACCAAAATATTTTACTAATTTATCAGTTGCTCAGAAAAAGCAATTTTTATGAAAGGGTACTTCTTCTGTGAGTCAGATGAGGAAGACGGTACAGTACAGGGGAAAATATTTCAAAGAGCATTGCCAAATTTTGTGCGTCCTAGGAACAGTTTTTTTTGGTTTCCAGGAAACAGAAAATTGAACACGTCAGTGAGTAAGATAACATCAACAACCAATGGGATAAAACAAACATCACTGTAAAAGAGCAATTTTTTGCTGTCTTACTCTTTGCATCATGAATAAAAGAATTTCACTCTTCTATGTGGATCTCAATGTGCAATCTAAAGTATCAAATGTGAAAGCTTTAGGTTTCTTTTAAAAATTGAGCATTTAATTATGCAAGATATTTGTTAAGGAAAGGCTGCTGTAAACCATTCTGACTCCAGTTTATTCTGTTGAAGAAAGGAAGAAATGGACTGTGCACTATATATTGTAAGAATTTATAGCTCCTAAAGTTATTTGAAACTCTTTCTAGCACATATTTTTAGGCTTTATCCCCTGCCAGCCATTATAGCAAAACACTTTGAGATGCTATTAATAAACCAGCAGTGAATCTTTCAGAGTTCTATCAAAAGACACTAAGCCTGAAATGTAGCTTTTACCTGTGGCAATTTAGGTAAGGCTGTTACGATTGCGTTGTTTTATAGAATCATTTTGCACGCAATTGCTGTCTAAACTTTTAGAGGAATTAATCAAAATGATTTCTCCAAGTGATTGTAAACCCTCTAACCTTCACTTGCTAGCTCCATCTTTCTTCATATGTTACCCAGAGCTTCAGAGAGCGCATATTTGCTTGACCTAAGTGTAAAAGTATCAGGTCCTGCTTTCTACATTTAGGATCAAAACTAAAACAAAACCAACAACCATCACTCTGGTGTCAGCACTCTTGTTCATGCAAGAATGAGAATTTATTTTAAGTATCAACAGCTCCCGTTAAGGCTAATGGATAAAACTGCTCCTTCAGCAAAAAATTTAGGAAAGGTGTTCAGTTTCAGTGTGAGAGCTGGCCAAACTCTGGCCAACAAATGGATTTACCATTTGGTTACAGAAACCTGTTCCTACCTCTTTATAACCTGCAACAGAATTGCTTGCTCCTCAGAGAATACTGTTCCTCTATGCACATTACTGGGAAGACTGAGGAGATTGTTGCGTCTTTTATATTCTTCAGAATTCACATCTCTCTAATCCAGGGATAAACAGTTACCCGCAAGAAGAACTTGCCAAAGGAGACCTATTTGCAGTGATCAATACAAAACACAACTTACTTTCTGCTTTTTGACCTGTTGAGGACTGCACTGCAGAAAAGTTTTACGTGAGGGAAAAAACAGGCAGATGGGGGCAAACAACTTATGCCCTATTCTCTTGCTGATAAACTCTTCTTTCCCCACACCCGCTGGCTGCCTTGCAGTGAAGTGCTTCCGAGACTTTGGCATTTCATTTCAAAACAGCCTTTCTTCTGGAGGACAAAGAGGGTTTAGGGTTTTCTTCTTTTTGTGAAAGAAAGTCCAGCTTATTTATTTGAAACAAAGAGTGCAAACTATACCTTCTGGTTGATATGTCACCAAAATTCATCAATTTGGTGCCACAAGATTATAGAGCTGGGAAAAAAAAAAGAAAAAAGAATTAAAAGAAATTAACTAGTTTACGTACACACACAAAACTTCTAAGTCAGGCATACAAGGTTCCCAGGCATTCTGTGTATGATCACATTCTAAATTACATCAGTGGTTTTGGAAAAGCAGAAACATTCTGTGGATGAAGATTCACAGGAAAATACAATGTTGTAGTTTAAAATCTAGTGCTGGTATCTTAACTAGACATCTTAGTTACACCTTTTTCCTCACAGTAAAAATAAAATATTTTGAATCTACAGTTCTGTGTAGCTTCCTTAGCTGCTGCACAGATCAATGGGACTTATTCAGAAGGATGACACACAGAGCTCTAGTAAATCAAGTTCCAGTTTCAGTCTGTGGAAAATCCTGTTGCTTGAGGAGCTGCACTCCTCTCTATAGATACTGAGGCTGGAATGGAGAGAAGTCACATTTCCAAGATCTGCTGCTACTTACTTTTGCACACCTGAGAAGTGTCTTAAGATCAGGCTTAGGGCTGTGCTCAAGCTACTGAAGCTACTCTGCTGCCAGCTCTCTGGTTCTGCACCACAATTACATCCACCCGCCCCTGCCTCTGCACTTTTGTTCTGTCTGCAGTTTTACACCACCTGAAATCTAGACAGGTGTTTTAGCAGGCAAACTCACACTACACAAACATTAAGCATAACTTAACTCTCATTTTTTTCTAGCTTCCAGTTAATGTCAGAACTTGCAGCAACGGCACAGATGTACCCAGCTGAAAATTACCCAACATAAAGCTCTATTTGCTATGTACTACAGGACAATATATTATATTAGACTTACAGGTTTGTCAGACCTAAAAAATAATACACTTTTACTTGGTCTGATAATTAATAGAATCATAGAATCATAGAATAGTTAGGGTTGGAAAGGACCTTAAGATCATCAAGTTCCAACCCCCCTGCCATGGGCAGGGACACCTCACTCTAAACCATATTATCCAAGGCCTCGTCCAACCTGGCCTTGAACACTGCCAAGGATGAAGCATTCACAGCCTCCCTGAACAACCTATTCCAGTGCCTCACCACCCTAACAGGAAAGAATTTCCTCTTTATATCCTATCTAAACTTTCCCTGTTTAAGTTTGAACCCGTTAGCCCTTGTCCTGTCACTACAGTCCCTAATGAAGAGTCCATCCCCAGCATCCCTATATGCCCCTTTCAGATACTGGAAGGATGCTATGAGGTCTCCACGCAGCCTTCTCTTCTCCAGGCTGAACAGCCCCAACTTTCTCAGCCTATCTTCATACAGGAGGTGCTCCAGTCCCCTGATCATTCTCGTGGCCCTCCTCTGGACTTGTTCCAACAGATCCATGTCTTTTTTATGTTTAGGATACCAGAACTGCACACAATACTCCAAGTGAGGACTCACGAGAGCAGAGTAAAGGGGCAGGATCACCTCCTTCGACCTGCTGGTCACGCTCCTTTTGATGCAGCCCAGGATATGGTTGGCCTTCTGGGCTGCAAGCGCACACTGCCGGCTCATGTTCATTTTCTCATCGACCAGCATCCCCCAGTCCTTCTCCACAGGGCTGCTCTGAATCTCTTCTCTGCCCAGCCTGTAGCTGTGTCTGGGGTTGCTCCGACCCAGGTGTAGGACCTTGCACTTGGCATGGTTAAACTTCATGAGGTTGGCATCAGCCCACCTTACAGGCGTGTCAAGGTCCCTCTGGATGGCATTACTCCCCTCCAGCGTATCAACCGAACCACACAGCTTGTTGTCATCGGCAAACTTGCTGAGGGTGCACTCAATCCCACTGTCCATGTCAGCGATGAAGATGTTAAACAAGACCAGTCCCAACACTGATCCCTTAAGGGTCAGCGATTAAAATGAATTCAGAAAAAGAAGAAGAGAAGTATGTTCATGCCAAGCTAGCTCAAATGTTCAGGCTGTCACCCTGGGGTGACAGCAGTCACAGACAAAAGTTCACACCTGTGAGAGAAAGTGTTGGGTTTGCATATTGGGGATGGGGCTTTGCAATATTAAGGTTTTGTAATATCAAGTCTTTGCAATATCAGGACTTTCCAATATTGGGGCTGGGGCTAAGTTAGTAAGGGAATGAAACAAAGGGTTTGAAATACTGTGACTGAGCCAGGCACACTCTGTGGTTACAGACAATGCCATCTTCAGGCAACAGGCACACTCTGTGGTTAAAAGGAATACTATCTTTGTACGACATATGAAACTGGTTCTCTAGTTAAACAGCAAGTTGGGGTACCAACTTACTGTTTGCCAAAGAGTTATGAAATCAATCCATAAAAGGAGACAAATAAATAAGAGGAAGAGGCATACGTAATTGAGTAAGGAGAGATGCAGAGGCAGGACAGCATGTAGATTATACGTGTCAGGCTGTAAATCTTGTACTACGCAACCAATAGGGAAACAAGGGAGGGAACTTGAGGAAAGGATAGGAAGTATAAGTCAAAGTTCTGCTAGGACACCAGTGTTTGCAAAAATGTTAATGAATAGCTGTTGCTTCACTGTTGTTTCTACTCTGAGCTTTTACAAGAAAAGTTTTTATCTAGAGACCGTTTCTCACAGTACCTGCAACTTTTTTCAGGATGACTAGAAGGCAGTAATTGTCACTACACTCTGTAGCGGCGCAAAACTATGTCACATGTGTCAGAAATCTATAAACTAAATATTCACATAAAAACATGCAGTTTGTGAAACACGAATCATAAAGATTTAGAATTCCAACGCTCTCTGCCATGGGGAGGGGCACCTTCCATGAGATCAGACTGCTCAAGTCCCTGCCCAATCTGGCCTTGAACACTGCCAGGGTTGGGGCAACCACAGCTTCTCTGGGCAACCAGTACCAGTGTCTCAATACCCTCATAGTGAAGAATTTTTTCATAGTATCTAATACATATCTCCCCTCTGTCAGTTTAAAGCCATCCCTCCTTGTCTGTCACTACATACCCTTGTAAAACTTCACTCTCCAGATTTCTTGTAGGCTCTCTTTAGGTACTGGAAGGCTGCTCTGAAGTCTCCCCTAAGCCTTCTTCACTTTGGGCTGAATGAGCCCAAGTCTCTCAGCTGTCTTCATAAGAGATATGCTCCAGGCCTCTCTTCATCTTCATGGCCTCCTCTGGACTCGCTCAAGCATGTCAACATTTTCAATTTTATAACATCTTAATTTTTTCATTTTAATGTCTCCAAATAGAGAATAAATGAATCCCAGGAAACACCTATCAGCCTTATTTTCTTCACAGCAACAGCAGCTGGACAACAAAGGAATTGGATCTGAATCAAATTACTGAATCCTGTCTGTTTAGTATTATAACTAATAATATATTGATATAAGACATTATTCATAGATAAATATAAAACAGAATCTCTACAACTGTTATTGAAGTTGCCTACCTGAAATTCATCTCACTTTGCCTTGCTAAAAATATGAAACTATTGAAAATTGTTCTAAAATGAGGCATTAAAAGTATCTTTGCATGTGTGAAAAACACCTGAACACCCACTTGAGACAGAATTAGATTCCTCAAGAAAATACCAGCCACAGGGATATCCTGAATTGTTAGTGGCAATAACATAGTGAGAAGAAAACCAGTCCTTAGTTTCCATGCACAGAAAGCTATCTTGATCTAAGGGGTCTTCTATGCTTTTCCAGCGGTGGAGAGCTCAACTGAAAATTTTGTCACTTGTTTTCACGATTTAACCCTAGCTGGCAACTAAGACTCACACAGCCACTCACTTACTCCCCCAGTGAGATGGGGAGAGAATCATAAGGGTAAAAGTGAACCTACTTACTTGATAATAAATACAGACTTACTTGACTAGGATGTTTATGTTGACAGATAGACAATACATCTATCAGCAAAGTTTTATATATAAGAATTAAACTGTTTATTTCACCATAATGAATTATGTTCAAATCCATCCTGTCCTGGTTTTAGCTGTAACATTTTTGGTTGCTGTTTGTTTTTTTTTTTTTCTCTTCCTAGTAGTTGATGCAATGCTGTGCTTTGGCTTTAGTCTGAGAACAATGCTGATAACACATCAATGCTTTAGTTGTTGCTCACTAGCTCTTAGACTGATCAAGAATCTCTCATGCTCTGTCAGTGAGGAGGGGTACAAGAAGCAGAGACAGGACACCTGACCCAAACCAGCTAAAGGGGTATTCCATACTACAGCACGTCATGCCCAGTATATAAACTAGGGGGAGTCATCCAGAAGGGATCAATCGCTCAGGTCAGGCTGGGTTATCGGTCAGCCAGTGATGAGCAATTGTATTGTATAAAGCACAACTAATGCACAAAACCAGTGCATCACTGGTGTTTATTGTGTTTTTTTATATTTCCCCTTTTTTTTTGTTATTTCCCTTATCATCATCACCATCATCATTATTATATTACTATTATGACTATTGTTACTATATCGTACTTAGTTATTAAACTCTTCCTATCTCAGCATCTGGGGTTTACATTCATTCAATTCTCCAGACCGGCAGGGGTTGGGGGAAAGGCAGGAGTGAGTAAATGTCTGTGTTGTACTGAGTTACTGGCTTGGTCTAAACCACAACACATCTGAAGATACTCCAGTATTTAACTGAAGTTTCATCCTGTGCTATTTCCTGATACATGCATTAGATGCGCTGTCATTTAATTGGATCCTCTCTACTCTCACCAGTTGCCTTTTGTATCCTGAGGCTACTCCCCCATTTCAGATTACTGATTGTTCCACTCACCCTTGATTACTTTCACTGCTTTTTTCTAACTGGACGAATTTTATCTCATTTCCCTCTATTAGGACAAGTGCCCAAAAAGCCAGTTTATTTTCCATTTATTTCTACTCATTCATCTTCTTGATTCTTTACATTCACACTCCATATTTTCCTTCCACATATCAGCACAGACATAAGTAAAACAGAAATTTCAAAAAAGAAAAAAAAGGGATAAAAAAGGAGAAAGGAGCGTGCTTCAATTTGACAGTATTACTGAAAACACCACTCATGTCCTCATCCACCCTCCACCAATTGTAGGCTAGAATATTGCACTGAAAGGAATTGTAGCCATGGATTTGTGAGAGATTATGGTTTGGTATCAGTGTTACACCGAAGAAACTGTATGTCAGGTTGATAATATCACATCAGTTCCCACTGCGAGTCTGAAAATCTGCAAGTGCAACTATTGCATGTGGCATTGTTTTCATTATCTCACGAACCACAGGATTCATTCTTTATGTGATCCCCATTCCTTTCATGATGTGCTGGGCCACTCTGTATTTTGTCCAGCACAGTGGCTTCAAGCACCACTATAGCTGTTTTAAATCCCCTAAAATTAACTAATTTCTCTTTTTGTGAAGGAAGAGAAAATAAAGCTTCATTCATCAATGCGGATTGTAAGCCAATGGCACTGTTCACAGTACCCAAACTAGAATTCACTATTTCTTTATTCAGATATGAGGTTTGATATTCCTGCCACCTGGAAATATTTTAAAAATTCCATACAAGAAATATTTGCCATATAATTGGTTTTAATCAACAGTTCCATATTACTAGAGACTGAGGTTGATTTTTGCAAATTTATTGTAACATTGTAAATTTATTTACAGTGAAATTTCTCTCATAAATATTTTCAATGCAGAATTGCCGTGGTTTAAGCCCAGGCAGTAAGTCAGCCATGCAGCTCTCTTGCTCGCTCTGCCCCCTTTCTTCCCCCCCCACCCCCGGTTCCCAGAGGGACGGGGAGAAGACTCAAAAGAATGTAACTCCCACAGGCTGAGATAAGAGCAGTCCAGTAACTAAGGTATAACACAAACCACCACTGCTACCACCAATAATAGTAATGATAGGGGAAATAACAAGGGAAGAGAATACAACCGCTCACCACTCGCCGACTGATACCCAGTCCAACCCAGCAGTGATCTCACCCTTCTGGGTAATTGCCCCCAGTTTACATAGCGGCCATGATGCACTGTGGTATGGAATACCTCTTTGACTAATTTGGGTCAGGTGTCCTGTCTCTGCTTCCTCCCAGCTTCCCCTCCTCCCTGCCAGAGCATGAGACTCAGAAAGTACTTGGTCAGACTAAACAATTGAACACCAACTAAAAACAGTGGTGTTAATCAGCGCTGTTCTCAGGCCTAAAGTCAAAACCACAGCGTTACACCAGCTACTAAGAAGGAGAAAAATGACTGCTACTGCTGAACCCAGGACAAGAAGACAATCACATTAGGCTTCTTAAGAAGAAATAATAAACAGAAATTCTCTTATTACTATTGTGATTTTTATACATAACATGGAAGTGTAAAAAAATAATTCTTTAAGGGTTGTTCCGCTAATCTGCTGTCTCCCTTTCTGAGATTGTACAAGGATTTTACACATTGAGAGAGATTGTACTTAAACCCCATATGCTTTGAAAGCTTTCTATCACTGTATGTTCTGCATTACTGGTAGATGACCCCATAAATCATACAGACTGTTTATTAAAAAATGTTATTTTGAATGCAGCAAAACTCAGAAGTCATATTTAATCATACACATCAGTGCATCGCTGCCTAAACTAGACCTGCATTAGAACAGAAACAATAATGACCAAATTCCTCATTCTGAGATACTAATAATCTGTTCAACTTTTTACTGATACAAACATTGCAGCAGTATTTGACTAAAGCAATAAATTGTTGGCTGTCCTAGATGAGTAGGAAAAGCAGAATTAGTTCAAAAGCAATTAAAAAAGTCTCTTAGGTATAGGGTTCGCTGGATCATTTGTTGTTTGGGTTCGGTTTCATCTGAAGTTCTAAAATAAAACACATAGAGATCACAATTTATTCTATTAAGTTAAAAAAATAAAAAAGCATTTCTAATTAGCTGTCAAATTTTAGCAATCAGGTGAGCTGTAGCCCTTCATGTCTGTTCCCACATCATACAATCAGCCTTGAATTGCACTTCCCAAAGATATGGTTCCATTTATAAGTATCTTCAGTATTTCTTCTGGAACACTTCACCAAACAAAAACTCATCAACAAATGGAAAAATAGTAATAAAAAATACAAGCTCTTTCCAAGTCTTTTACTGTTGACTGTTAAAGTCAAATTCTCTTGTATTTTGTTATAAGAAGAGTACATTATCTCAGTCTATAAGGTTTGTTGCTTAAATGTGCATATTGTTCTAGCATGAAATCACTAAACACACAACTGTTATCAACTGTCCAAAATGAGTTAAATGGAAGCCAATAACAAAGAGCACTGTCATAGGACATGAAATTGGTATAGGTATACTTACATGCCTACTTGTATAGAAATTGTGAAGAAAGTCACAGAGAGAAAGTAAGATAAAAAAAGTAAAAAAACAAATGAACCTGAAATTTTTTTTAGACAGCAAATAGAATTTAAGAACTTGAAAGATTTTTTTCTTCTTTAATGGATACACAATTTACAGGTATCTTAAAACTACTGCAAGTGACAAATATGTACTGAAGAGTAGAACATCACAACTGGAAACTGGGGACATAAGAGGGAGTTTTACATATAGTTTACAATCTTGAAGTATAAACATCATTACTCTTTTAGTGTCAGGGTTTGTGTTTACTTAAAAACAGAACACTGTCCAGATTAATTCTTATTTAATTTTAAGCATTTAGGTTAAAAACCCTAATACACAAAGTTTCATCTCCAGTGAATGGTAAAAGATCTATTAATAACAGACAGACAAAGCCAGCTTTAAGAGCTGTAGTAAGCAGTGTGTACTGTCTTCCCATAAACACCGCTACTGGGTGGAAGTCTAATAATAAATATTGTTCCTCTTAATGGTGTGAAGGCTATATTTATTATATAGAGGTAGTAAAATACATTTTGTCCTCCCCTGTAATATACACAACATCTTTAGCCTGTAAAATAATCTTGAGAACATATTCCTTGGAAAGGTTTTGGAAACCTTGAAAATTAAGATCAAACTGGACAAGACACTCAGTTTACTTCAACAATTTTAGTATGCTGTACTATATTAAGGCAAGTTCTCCAAAAACTACTCCAGTAAAATTCAGCAAAATTTAACAACTGCAAGACAACACTGCACTACAATTAAGGTGTCGAATAAAGTGTCTGTAATGCTATAATCATAGCTGATTTCTACCATTTCATTTAAGCTAGCATGAGAGCTTTTCAAATAAACTGTCAACATAAACTGAGGAAAGCATTATTCTAAAAAATAAATAAAAATATTGAACACCATGGAACTGCAGCATAAGAAAGTTATATATGCATATAATTGCATAAAGTATATGTATGTGCCATTTTAGGTTGCAGAAGCAGTACTCTTCACTATCTCTGGACCTAAATTAACGTGATTTGCTTTCAGTAAACCATAGTATATTTACTTGTGATTTGAAATAAAAAATAATGTCTTTACTATATAATTATATATATATTTCTCTTCACCAATTATCCAGATGAAGTTATCTGGAAACATCTATTTCAACCATTTTTTTGAGTTTAAAGCATGTGTGTGGGGCCATTTGTTCCAAATGAACTTCTCAAGATGGAGAGATTAAACAAAGACAAATTCATGTCAAAAAAGTTCTTACAGGTTTTTAATAGTGCTCAAAAATCTGCAGGATGTGTATACATACTACACTAGAAGAGTAAAAAGTGGTATCAATGCTCTTTGGAAAAAAAAGACTGTTGTTGTCAGGTGCAAACAGTCTGCATTATAATGCACAAGTTTCTATTGCACCACAATTCTTCAGGCATATTCACATATGCAAGTACACCGGAACAAACCACAGCTGCTACTATGTTGGGTTGTTTTCTGTTTTTTTTTTTTTTTTGTATTGGTGAATTCGATTATTATTTTAAAAAGAAGAAAGTCCTGCGATTAAATTAGCTTCCTGAGAAACAGGAATCAAATCTCATGAAGTTGAAGGAACTGCAGCGGAGTATTTACTCCTTACATCTGTGACTTCCTCTGTGACACAATTCTGCCAAGTCGTGACTAACCCATCAAAGTGATCATATTTATTTATTCTAATAACATACTTAGCATAATAAAAGTTAAAACCCCCATCAGAACAATGTGTTCAAACACAAGACTACACTGCTTTCATAGCAATTGAATCTCCTTCAGGAGAGTCCCTACCAATAAATCTCCCTACCAATAAATCTTAGAAAAAACAAATTTTCATGCAACACACTTTGAACAAATAGGTAGACAGCCCTGATATTTAATCTCTGATTTATTTTTAAAATATAGGTATACATTGCAATGGGGAAATTGTTCATTCAAAGAAAAAAGAATAAAAAAATCAAAGCTTTCCTCGATCTATTTTCATAAATACACTTTCCTTACCTCCTCAAAAAAACCTGCCACAAAACACCACCATTCTCTTCCTGGGCATGTTCGAAACTCATCAAAATTTTTAATATGCCTTATGAGAATAAGATGATAGTTTTCTCTTTTATAAAGGAAGAACTAGGGTAGATGAATTAATGATAAGGCTTATATTAATTTTGGGTAACCTATTTCATGCTTGCAATCCTAATGTCACTAATTATGTGCTATCATTTGTTCCACTGGCAAAAGCTGCGTCTATTTTTTTCCTAAGCATTAGTTTTCCTTCATGGTACATGGATACAAAACCACAATCTGTACCATAATGCACATGAATGAGGAGAACAAATTCAGATGGCATGGTCAGTTTTCACAATGACACATATTTAGATGTGACTGTACAAAATACCTTTGAATATAGGATCCACATACTTAAATGAGGCTTTTTTTAAATATTCGTTTTGCATCAGTTAAAGACTAAAGCATAAATTTTCCAAGTCAGTAAAACTCAATATGAACTTCTCAAGAACATAGTTATCAATATTCCGAAAGGCAATCCTAATATTATTTTACCAAAGAAACAAGACACAGTCATATGGACACTTACGAACTTTGACTTCATTAGTTTAGTGGTTTTTATATGTGCTAATACTGGTTGACACAAGATTTTTATTCTGGACTAACCAACTCTAAATTAATATCAAAGCACTACTTAGAACCAGAAAAGAAGACCAAGCAAAGATCACCTTTGCCATATGATGAACATACACATAAGAAGTTTTTACAGTGTAACAGCTGAAGGAACAAATGCCATCTTCCCTGTGAATGTTTTATTTTACATGAGTGAAAAATATTTAAATTTACATTGCAACGTTCTTTGAGCTATTACGCAAATTTTAAATTTTAGTGTCACTTAGAATAAACCTAGTTTCCATATAAGCAGCTCTATTATGGATATGATAGAATGATTTCAGATTTATGTTGTTGGTTTGGGCCAGCAAAAATGATTGATTTTTAGATAGTTATTTCATAATATCACTGGAACAATTATGTTGAAAACTTGGCAGTAGGAATAATTAAATTTATGGGACAATTTGTTCATCAATAGTTTCCTCTTTCTTCAGTTCACCTGAAAAGTTTAATAAATCATTCACTTAACAGTCAGTGGAAAATCTTCCAGTGTAAGAAAGAGAAAAAGTGATTTAAAAATAACAAAGCACACCCACTAGAAATAGAAGAGAAAATACATATAATTTATTTTACACACAATGTGATTAATATGTGTATTTGTTGCAAATGTAGAGGCTGAGCTCAGTAACAGAACAAAGCCAGATAGCCTACTTTGAAATTAGAAACAAATTTGTAACCAACATAATCCCAAAAGCCAAAAGATGAACATTTCTGTTATCTACAGGGTACTCTGTAGGGAAGGGAGAGGCAGAAGAGTCAGAACAAACAAGTGAAGCTGAACTTGGGAAGAAAAGGAACTAGAGGAGTAAGGTGTTAATTAGTTCTGTCTTTGCTTCTCCATCCTACCGTATTTTTACTTAGCAATAAACAAAATTAATTTTCTCTGAGTTGAGTCTGTTTTGCCTGTGACCCTAACTGGTAAATTAGTGTCCTTGTCTATTTCAACCCACTAGCTTTTCTGTCTTATTGTCTCCCCGTCCTGCTTAGGAGTGTTGAGTACAAGAGCAGCTGGGTGGGCATCTGGCAGACTGTTTGCATGCGCGTGCCCCAAGATAGCCATAAAATACCTGGAAGGTTAACAGACTTAATTACATGCTTTTCTGCACAATCCAAACAATATATTCTCCAGTATATCAGAAAATTAGTTGGCAATGCAATACCACCTTATTAGGAGTGAAGCTTATACATACACAGGGCTCCCCATCAGTCTATACCTTGTCCTTTCTCTTCCCCCTCCCTTGACTAGGTATTGCTGCAGAAGCCCAAAATGAAAAAGCAGGTTTTAATCCTCTGGTCCCATTATCAAATTTGGATACATCATGAATATGGCAATTCATCACCACTTGTTCAGTGGAAGGTGCTTACCACTGATAAGCACAGACTGCATTTCTCATGAATCCTCTGCACTCAAATGTCTGCAGTAATAGAGGGGTCTGCTATCATAAATGCAGTACAGCTGCAGCCTCCACATGACAACTCAATCACAAACAAGAAAATTAGAAGTAACAAAGAATACAGCACACACCCATGTACTCAGTAACACACAAAACATACACTGCATTTAACCAATTTTAAAAACAACATTATCCTCTAGCTACTGGATAGCCGAATTCTGCAAGTCCAATTCCCTTCCAAGTCCTACTTCTAATACGGTTCTTAGATAGCTAAAATTAATAAAAAAACTACAGTGTTTTTCAGTAGCAAAATGTTTCCTGATGTACAAAGTATTTTTTTTCTTGTCTTGCTTTGCTCTGTTGGCAACAAGTAGCATCAGAAGATTTGCTCACATCTTTAAAATAATATGTTTTTTTACTTGTTGCAACTAGAACAACAACAACCAAAAAAAAAAAAAATTAACAAAATACAGATTTCTGATTTGCAGAATGTGTTAGAGAAGATAATTTTCACTCACATTTAATAAGCTAAGAACTTAGAGACAGCTTTTTCAGTAAATGCCACCAAATCTCATTTTCTTAACTAACTGGAGCTCACAGTTACTATCTGCTTCATATTTCCATATTTCACCTTTATTACTGGTAAAAATAGATATTTGCACATATGCACTTATGTGCGGGAAGTGTATTTGCCACTTCAAACCATAAAACACTGAACTTCGTGAAGAGAACCCTAGTTGCTTTGGCATTTTTGCTGCTCATTTTTCACTCTCTTCATAAGAAAGAAAAGTTCTATTAAGTCAATTTATAGTAAAAAGGAGTCAACGTTTTCCATTAGGACATTAACCTTTCTATAACCAAGTCTATCTGTATGAACTGTATCTCTATCCTACTGGTTAGTATGATCTGAAGTAGGATGTGCTTGTAGCAAAAACACTGAACAACAGTGAAAAGAAAATGTCATATGATAATTACTACTTGTAATTAATACCTGTACTACTGCATGTCTTCTTGCTTTTTTTTATTTCAAAGAGGAAAAAAGAATAGACCATGGAATATATATAATTTTTTTTACTAAAGCAGATTCCACTTGACTCCGAATGATTACTACTGAATTCAGCAGAACAATCTTCTGCAGTTTTACATAGCGGAAATGGCTCTTTGTCTGCTTTTCTCTGCACAGTATGAGGGATTCACATACAAGATTATAGGAGTTACAATAATATTCAGTGATAAATGGCATCAACTAAGGCCACAGTCTGGAACGGTTAGCTCCTCCAGCCTAAATTTTTTTTTTCCGGATATTCTTTAGCCTACAGCAGCAGTGTCAGGAGAACACATAATACT
The DNA here is from genome assembly GCF_033783945.1 of Neopsephotus bourkii. NCBI lineage: Eukaryota > Metazoa > Chordata > Aves > Psittaciformes > Psittacidae > Neopsephotus > Neopsephotus bourkii. Next base: position 112,933 of record NW_026900539.1, on the reverse strand, counting down.
GGCAGGTTGTGAATAATTAATGTGAAGTGGAGGGAAGGGGGAAATTTAAAGTACTATTCTAGCAACTGCAAGGACACTAGAACTGAGACTCCTTTTACATTTGCTAAGGATTAATTTGATTTAAAATCATCACTGGACTTACAGCTGAAAGCTGTGGTAGGTTTTTTGGTTGGTTGGTTCTTTTTTAGTTTTGGTTATTCATATAATTATTTTTTCTTAAGGCTGCCAGAATCCACTCAAAACAATGGGCGTCCCCAGACATCTATTTCAGTTAATCTTAGAATTTAGATTTAAAAAGTTTTGGGGTTTTGTTTTTTTGTGGGTTTTTTTTAGTTTATTTATATATTTTCAATTACCAACAATACAAAATTAAGGCATGTGAAACTAATAAAGAAAATAAGCAGGTATACCTTAGGGAACATTTACTCAAAGAAATATAATTCTCTAAAGAACCAAATACTATCTGAAATTAATTATCAGATTAGCATCACAATTTCAAAACAAAAATAACAGCTTTCTTAGCTTCACAGTTTCATGACTGAATATTCTGTGTGGTTCACAAGCTTAACTCTACGCTGATAAAAGCCTACCATTAAAATAGGAAAATCAGGAAACAATCAACATCAGACTTCTATAGTGTAGAGGTCTCAATGTTTGTTTAAGCTGAAAGATGAATAAAAAGTTTTCAAATAACCACAAAATAATAGCAATTGTCTGAATTGTCTAACGAGTCTTATGGTGAAGACAGAAAGACAATTAATTCAATGAAGCAAGAACTTATGTTGCTCTAGTACTACATGTTTGTTATAAAGTTCTCTCACTTTTCCTGTAGATCAGCTGACAGAAGAAAGAAGTTGCTTAAGCAAATTAAATCATAGACTGTCCCTGAAGGAGAAAAAGGAGACAGGAAGGAGCTCACTGTTACTATCTGCATTTCACAGAATTTTACCGGATTCCTCTTGTGAACTCTGTTGTTTTTATTCTACCCAACTCTCACTGTCAAAATTCTTACAGTCTTTTAATCTGGTCCAGTTACATTCTGCATTGCAGAGGCCTCCACAGTAGTGCTGAATGCATACAAACAGATTATTTTGAGAACAGATCATGCTATACTGCCTGCACAAATACCCGGTATTACATTCAGGAGATCACATTTAACTACTTAGAAACTGATGTAAGATAGGCACTATACAAGAAATACAGATGAATTCTATCAAATAGGGAGAATTGCATGTACTTCCACTTCAGAAGTAGTTATGTTAGCTATTTTAATTCCTGACAATTAAATGCTGTGTAAGGATTAACATCGATTCAGCATCCATTAAATGTCAGTTCACTATAGGTGGATTTCATGTAACCCAAACCTTTAACACTGTAGTAGGTTATTCTCCTTAGAAATGGAAACAGAACTGTTAACAGAATATGAAGCATACAAGCACCTTAAAAATGCCCCAACTTCTTCCCATGGGTGTATCTCACAGAGTGTTTTCTTTTAGATAGGCATTTTTTTAATTTAAAAACCCAAACAAAAAAATTCAACAGAAGATGCAACAAGAAAAGTTACAGAGATGGTACAAAAGCTCAGCATTCAGAAAGAATTTCAGTAAAGTTCGCCATTTTACAAACAAAATCGCGAAAATTGGAAGAAAAGCAATTTTACTTTCTAAATTACTATACATTTACACTGCTTACAGATGAAAAACCCAGCAAATAAAGTTTACAAATAAGTTTCTCTAACTTAATTTATAAACCAATTTCCTCCTGACTGTTTCCTTTACAGATGTAGTAGAGAAGGAAAAGACACCAAAGGCCTTCCTTCTGCTAGGAATATTTGAATACAATAAAAATATAGAATTACCTGGAATACAACAGCATTAAGGATAATCTAATCTAGTTCTTTTCAGAAAAAAACCTTTAACAAAAAGCCTCTCAAACCCAGCTACCAAAGGTATACTGAACATGTTACCTAACATCATGGAAATTCAAATGTATTTTTATACTGTTCAAAATATTTAATGTTACAGTATGCTCAAGCACAATGGCCAATTTAAAAAAAAAACTAAGGTTAAACAGGGGGTCAACAAAATCCCTTTGTAAGAATAGTCTTAAAACTTTTTTCACCGTTATTTTGGCAAGTTTCAGAATCTGATGACATCCTACTTTAATACTTCTGGATTTTCCCTGAAGTTACTAGCAAATAAAGATGGATGTCCCATTTCTCATAAGTGAAAACCAAAGTGAACTCTCCCTATTGGATCCTTTCCACCCAGACAAGAAGACAAATACAGTATTTTTAAACTAATATTTGAGGTTTCTTAATCAGTGATAAGACTGTTAACAACTCTAGGCAGTAAACCTTTTCATGAAGAGCTGATAAAACTATGTCCCTCCAATGGCTTTCAAGCACATCAATTCAAAACCTGTACAAAATGAGACAAAATAACTGACTTGTCCTACAGATATATTTTATTTGACACATATATCACTAAAAATAGGAAAAAAATCATGCTTATCTGCTTTCCTTCTACAAGATGTTTAAGACCAAATGTTGACAGAATTGCACAGAACAGCAGAGTGACAAATTCTCTCCATGAGATTGGGAATGGTCAGTATTCCATGTATTTCCCTGCCATGGATTTGGAAAGGTTACAGGTAAATCCTTAAAACAGTAACTGCTGCAGTACAGCCTTTCTTTTTTCTTTTTCCCCCAACATATGAGATAGCAAGGGCTGTCAATGTATGTGATTTCTGGGTTGACTTGAATTAAGCAATAATTTTAAGTTAACACATAGCAGCTGGGTTCACAAATCCACTTCTTTAAGGGCTTGTAGGTGAGCTCACAGGGCTAGCAATAAGCTTCATAGATGCATATGTCCATTTGTAAGCAAAACCACGTAGGCAAAATCATCCATTTTCCATTTTTAAAAGTAACAAGTTTCCCCTGTTCAAACTGTCTGCTAAATTGCTTAAAACCCCATTGATGGAAAACACAGTATTTTTAAAAGCTTTACTAGTAATCAAAATATTTATTCTCCAGTCACCTTGCTAATTCAGTATATGTATTCACCCATTGAACAAACATTGCCAGTAAGAAAGGATAAACTGATAGTTATTGATAGAAGAAGCCAGCAACAGGACTTACTGCCATTCTCTATTCTACAGGAGGTGTGGGTGTTGGGGTGTTAAGCACTGTGTGGGGGGCTACTACTCTATCCACTGTACCACCACCAAGCTGAAAGCACAGCATTTGCACATGCAAACATTTTTTCCCTCTATTTAGTCACAATGCTTTGTTATAGACATGCAATAGGCTCTCACACTCTTTCCCGAACCAAGGTACAGCTCAATTCTTGCGGTAGTTACTACTGTCAGGATTAGTCACTACTGCTAAGCAACAATGCAAGTAAGCATTCTCCTTACTAACAGAATTTACAGCTTCTATTTAAGAAACGCATCAGAAAGATGATGTTCTTTAGAAAAAGTATACTCTCGTCAAATGTGAATAAAGGTAATTTGTAGTTAAATGTATTTAAGATGCTAAGGTTTATAGTCTTTCTCAGTAAGCCTCAAAAAACTTCTGTTCAGTATTATCTGATGTATCATCTGTGTGATATTGTCATCTTACTTAATCTCTGCCTCAGGCTCAGATGCCTCTATACAAATGCCCGTAGCATGGGGAACAAGCAGCTTCCAGTACCTTCCAACAAGAAACAGCCATCATTCAAAGAAGCAAAAAGAACAGACATGATGGTCTGTATTTGATGCCTAAAATGTGACAGCTGCTGGAGTGCTTTGCCTATACAGACAAATCTGACCACAAAGCAGGCAATAATCCAAACTGTCTGTAAAAATAGCCAGCCTGGAAGAACTTAAAGCCATTTTTCTTATACATATATTGCAAAAATGGTTCTTAAGCTTTACTCCTGCTTTCTCCTTCTCTGAAAGGAAGCTGTCTTGTAAGTTTTCCCTCTAGAGCCCCAGACACAATGCTTCTCACAGTTCTTACCTGCTACAGACTTACAGGGCTACAAGACTTGGCAAACTTGTAAAATACAATCACCTATAAACCTAAATTTTTCTTGCAGTCCTTTCTTTTCTAGCAGTTGCTGCATCATACCATTGGAAACTCCATGGATCTCAAGTTTCTGCTCTGATCTGCTGTTGGCTTTGGCAGGACTCTATGTTTATTCTTCCCAGCTGTTTCTTCCTGTCACTGCTTTGATTTTAGAAGTTATTAGCCATACATTGCTTAGCCCACATGATTCTTCATAAAAAATACAGTTGCTTGTAGTGATGTTCATAAATTAAAAGGAAGAATAGAAGCGATGTAACAGCAACACAATCGCTCTGCAGGTCTTGACTGAGAACTGCTACTGTAACACAAATAATATCTTTTTTCCTTTTAAGATTAAGAAGATGGGGGAAGGAGAAGAAAACACAAAAATGTTCCCCGCTAATACTAGGCATCTTCAAGAAGCAAGCAAAAACTTACCAGAAGACATGCTGATACTTTTTATATACCACTAAACTGCTCTGACTTCATGTCATGAGAAGTTCAGGCAACCTAGATGCATAGAACAACTAGCTAAAAATCAACAAACTAAGTTCTTACAGTATTATGCTATTTGTCCATTAATTGAGTCTAATCCTTTGCTTAATTTTAAATAAGTTGTTTTCCTTTTAAAATTAACATATGCTGATTAATGGCACATTAATTTGGGATGCTCTAAATATAGAGTGATAAACTGAAGTTCAGCTGAAGGGGTAATACAGACAGCAGATAACCCGTAAAATCTGGCCATTTTATGCTATGCTTGTTGGAAGCTTTTCTGTGCACTGATCTGTTTCTTCACAGAATTAAAATGTGCAGTTTACAGGACCATAATGTTCAAAGGTAAATTCCTATAGAAAGTACATTATACAAGTCAGAATACAATTCCAGAATAATTTAATTCCATGTAACAAGGGGTTTCTTGGCTTTTGAAACCCCTCCACTAGGTTGACATGTTTTCTTTAACTCTGTACCTACCTAAATATCATCAAGCTAAAATTTAGTACACCACATGTGAAACAAAGGTGATGTGATATTACCATAAAAATTTTGGCAAGTAATTTTAAATGACTTAATAGCCAAACTTTACCACATTCACTTCTAGCAAGTCAAAATCTAGTCAGCACTTCCATGAAGTAACAATACAATGGAGGTTTCACAAATATGAGTTATCTAACAAAAAAGAAAGTAACTAAGCAAGAAAGAATGTGATGTGAAGAGTAAATTCTGAGACACCTAAACCTGACATATGAAGCAAAATTATCCCACACACAGGGATGTGGCATGGCTGGGGTGTAAAATTTTGGCAATGTACATTGTAGTTTAAGTCTAAGGACAAAATGGTTCAGAAAACAATGACAGGAATGAATAGCTCTGTGACTGGCAAATATAGTTAGCCTTCCCTATATATATACCATTATATACCACAGAAAACAGGTGGAAGACTTAACCCACTTTGGATTCAAATAAAATAATTTTACACTAACTTCAACTACATGCATACCAATGTGAGAAAAAAAAAAAAAACAAACAGACGCATGCAACATCTTCATTACTCAATTTTAATTTATTGTTTTCATGTTGGCTTTTTTTCATTTATTATGGTGCCCTTCCAATCAACTTGTGCATAATTTACTACTTGTAATTTATCTTTGTAAGTAGAATTCCAAGATTACAAATGAAGAATTTTACAAAAAACAGATAAAATCTAAACAGATTTCTTTTCCCATGGACTATTACCCACTTCTAGTGATGCATGTGGGTGCTAGGGATATACATAATCATAGCCTGGGGAACATAAAGAAGGACTACAGAGCCCTGGGAAAGGTGGTTAGGGGCTCTGGAGCTCAGATAGTCTTTTCGTCTATTCTCCAGAATATGGGGGAGGACCTAAAAAACTCTAGGAGGATTAGCCAGGTTAATAAATGGTTAAAAGGGTGGTGTCATAGTCAGGGGTTTGGGTGTCAAACACGGGACCCAAGTCTGTAGGCCAGGTCTTCTGGGGGCTGGTGAAGCTGATGGGGAAGAGCAGTTTTGGTAGGCTTGCCAGACTGATCAAGGAGGCTTTAAACGAGATGTGTTGGGAGAGGGGGACATCATTACATCCCAACACTCCCAGTCAGTTGCCAGCGCCTATAATAAATGCTCAGAGCAATGCAGAGATGTTCCGGCTGCTCCAGCCAATGAGCCGGCTTCACTTGGAGCTCAGCTCAGATGCCTCTATACAAATGCCTGTAGCATGGGGAACAAACAAGAGGAATTAGAGATGTGTGCACGTCTACAGGGGTATGATATAACAGGCATCACAGAAACATGGTGGGATGGCTCCTATGACTGGAGTGTTGGAATGGAAGGTTACAGGCTCTTTAGAAAAGACAGGCCTGGCAGGCGCGGAGGAGGAGTTGCCCTTTATGTTAGGGATAGGCTGGAGAGTATGGAACTCTGTCTGGGGACAGGTGATTAGTTAACAGAGAGTTTGTGGGTCAGGATTAAAGGGAAAACAGTGATGGGAGACATTACTGTGGGGATCTGTTACAAACTGCCTGATCAAGAAGAACCTGCCGACGAAGCACTCTATAGACACATAGGAAAAGCCTCAAGCTCACAGGCCCTCGTTCTCAGGGGTGACTTCAACTACCCTGACATCTGTTGGAATGACGGTACGGCCCAGCACAAGCAATCCAGGAGGTTCCTCGATTGTGTGAAAGACAACTTCCTTCTGCAAGTAATAGAGGAGCTGACAAAGAGAGGTGCCATGCTTGACCTCATGCTCACCAACAGGGAAGGGCTCGTTGCAAATATGACGCTCCAGGGCAGCCTTGCATGCAGCAATCACGAGATGGTTGAATTTGAGATCCTTAGGACAGTGAAAAGAGCATGCAGCAAGCTCACTGCCCTAGACTTTAAAAGAGCAGACTTTGGCCTCTTCAGGAGCCTGCTTAGTAAGGTTCCATGCGATATAGCCCTAGAGGGCAGGGGGGCACAAGACTGTTGGTTGATATTCAAGGATCACCTGCTACAACCTCAGGAGTGCTGTGTCCCAACTAGAAGGAAGTGCAGCAGGAGGGCCAGGAGACCTCCTTGGATGGATAAGGAGCTCCTGAGGAATATTTGAAGGAAAAAAGAGATTTATAACACATGGAAGCAAGGACAGGAGGCCTGGGAAGAATACAGGGATGTTGTCCGGAAAGCTAGGGACCAGGTTAGGAAAGCTAAGGCCCAGTTAGATTTAAACTTGGCTAGGGATGTTAATGATAACAGGAAAGGATTCTACAGGTATGTAGCAAATAAAAAACAGAATAGGGAGAATGTAGGCCCCCTCTGGAAGCTCTCGGGTGAACTAGCTACACAGGATTTGGAGAAAGCTGAGGTTCTGAATGACTTCTTTGCCTCGGTCTTCTCTAGCAAAGGCTCTGACCGCACCACCCAAGTCTTGGAAGGCAGGTGCAGGGACTGTGAGAATGAATGGACCTTGGGCCCATTGTAGGAGAGGATCTGGCTTGAGACAATCTTAAAAACCTGAAAGTACACAAGTCCATGGGACCTGATGAAATCCATCCGTGGGTCCTGAAGGAGCTGGCAAATGAAGTTGCTAAGCCACTGTCTATCATATTTGAAAAATCATGGCAGTCGGGTGAAGTTCCCAATGACTGGAAAAAGGGAAATATAACCCCCATTTTCAAGAAGGGGAAAATGGATGACCCTGGGAATTACAGACCAGTCAGTCTCACCTCTGTGTCTGACAAAATCTTGGGATTGGTCTTGGGACTGGTCTTGTTCAACATCTTTATCGTTGACATGTACAGTGGGATTGACCACGCCCTCAGCAAGTTTGCCAATGACACCAAGCTGTCTGATTCGATTGATACACTGGAGGGAAGGAATGCCGTCCAGAGGGGCCTTGACAGGCTTGTGATGTGGGCTGATGCCAACCTCATGAAGTTTAACCATGCCAAGTGCAAGGTCCTACACCTGGGTCAAGAGCAATCCCAGACACAGCTACAGGTTGGGCAAAGAAGAGATTCAGGGCAGCCCTGCGGAGAAGGACTTGGGGGTGCTGGTGGATGAGAAAATGAACATGAGCCGGCAGTGTGCGCTCACAGCCCAGAAAGCCAACCATATCCTGGGCTGCATCAAAAGGAGCGTGACGAGCAGGTCGAAGGAGGTGATCCTGCACCTTTATTCTGCTCTCGTGAGACCTCACTTGGAGTATTGTGTGTGCATTTCTGGTGTCCTTAACATAAAAAGGACATGGAACTGTTGGAACAAATCCAGAGAAAGGCCATTAGGATAATCAGGGGAGTGGAGCACCTCCTGTATGCAGACAGGCTGAGAAAATTGGGGCTGTTGAGCCTGGAGAAGAGAAGGCTGCACGGAGACCTCATAGCAGCCTTCCAGTATCTGAAGGGGGCCTATAGGGATGCTGGGGATGGACTCTTCATTAGGGACTGTAGTGATAGGACAAGGGGTAAGAGGTTCAAACTTAAACAGGGAAAGTTTAGATTGGATATAAGAGGGAAATTCTTTCCTGTCAGGGTGGTGAGGCACTGGAATGGCTTGCCCCTGTAGGCTGTGAATGCTTCATCCTTGGCAGTGTTCAAGGCCAGGGTGGACGAGGCCTTGGGTAATATCGTTTAGAGCGAGGTGTCCCTGCCCATGGCAGGGGGGTTGGAACTTGATGATCTTAAGGTCCTTTCCAACCCTAACTATTTTATGATTCTATGATTCTTAGGTTGTTTAGTCAATAACAGAATGGCTTGTGGTTCAGAAATAATACTAATTTTAATAACCTTAACACAAGAAAAAAAAGAGAGCACATTTGTTCTGAATAATGCCCATATATGTCTTTCAGCCACATGCTGGTGTGGCTGCGCTAACCAAAAAATGTCACGCAAATCAAGTTATATTTAAACACAGATTAAGAAAATCAAACAAGAAAAAACTTGCACAGCATATACTACCAAAGTTACCTGGTTTATAAAAAATGGAATGTATAGACATCCCTGTTTACACCATTTTACTAATGAAGTATCTTCTGCTGCCTACAACTGGTTAGACTGTCAGTATGTAAATAAGCAAAACTTCAGAGAGCCATTATTATTGCAAAACTATTTGCCGATTTGCATGGTAAGAGCATAGGCATTTATTTTCATGTCATCACAAGAACACATTTTCAGTATATTTCCATTATTCGAAAATCACCATGAAATTAAAAATCTAAACCTTCTGCATGAAAATCAACATTTTTCCTAAGAGTTTAATTGGTATTTCTTATTCTGGCTCATAAGAACCTTAAAACTAAGAGGCAAATGACTGCAGCACTTCTGCTCTTTCTTGTCTCTTTCACACTAACATTACAGAAGGCAAAATAAAGCTATGGTGTATTTGACTCTGATAATGTCTCTCTTGTAAAGCAAGTCAGAACTATCCGCAATAATGGAAAAATATGGTGTATTATCTTTACAGTTGTTTATCATTATCATGAATATTTTCATAAAGGCAGAGAAAAAAACTGACAGGTCTTAAAGGAGCGAAGGTGCTACCTTCTAATAATTCCTAATTAAAAAAAAAAAAAAAAGAAAAAGAAAAAACCCCTACGTATTTTACCATTCAAATAAGATTTTTATTTTGTTTGCAGTTAAATATTTTATAAGTCTTTGAGAAAGAAGTCCTAGGTAGGAAAAAATATCCCAAATTTTCGTATCTATTCTTACAGGATAGGCATTTGATTCCAGCAACTCTTCTCAAAAGTATATAAAAATGAAACCTTAATGTACTGCTACAAGAATACTTGGGGGCACTATAACTATCTATTTATTCAAAAATAGAAATTAATTATGTTAGGAAGTTCTAAGAATATTGTAAGACTAATCTTCCTCTTTATTCATCCAGAGAAGTTAAGCTATTGAGCTTTTGCACTTTATGTTCCAAATGTGCAGCTTACACATCAAGCAGATAAACCAGCTGTCACAGTAGAGATGATAACAAACACTGATTTCTGTCAGCATTTTTATTAATTATGTTATACTCCAAGTTTCAAAAAAATAGCAATGATAATCATACATATGAAGGCAGTAGTAAAAGAAGTGGTTTCCAAGGACATTGGTGGAAATTTATTTTTGTTATTTCATTAAACGCTTTACTACTTTTAAATTTAAAAGTTGTTTCAATAAATAACTTCTGTACTGACTATCTATAGTCTTTATAATGCCAGTGTTAAACATAAACAGCCTTTTTTTTAATTGCTTTTTTAAAATTAACTTGCATCTCTAATTTTTCTTAGAATTGATGGCAACAATGAGAATATTTATGAAAAGAATTTAATTTGTGAAGTGATTTCCTAAAAGTGAAGCACCCATTCAGAGTACTGTTTGCCAGAATAACTATAGCCCTGTACTGAAACATCCATGGATTTTTACTGAATTAGGCTGCTGTTAAAACCTAAAATGTAGAAATGAAAGGTACTTGAGAAGGATCTGCATATTATTTGCAGCAGAACAGAGGAAGGCAATAACAGAAAATATACTACTTTTGAGATCTACCCTTTCCGTACCTGTAATTTTATGAAACACATTCAAAACTTGCTCTAGGATCTTTGCTGTTCAGAGATAAAAGCAATATAAGCTATGCCAAATAAAGCAGAAGGGGAATCACACAAAAGGCAAACTCTTTTTGCACTTCCTATAAGTGCTATATTATAAAGCCAAATAATTATTAAAATGGTATTTTGCTGATACTGACCAGGCTGTCTTCAATGAAGAAGTAATTCCTATTTTAGGACAGTACTGACAAACCTACACAAGTCTAATGAATCAAATAGAATTTTAAAACTAAGAGCTGTCCTAACTTTTGTAATTACACTTAAGTGTAGAGGTACACAAATACTCTCACTCCAACTACTGCAAAATAAATACAAACAGACAAAACCATCAGGAGTTGTTATTCCCCCTACAAACAAACTTTTAAAGCATATTTTATGTTCATATATCAGAATCCACAGGCAGTCATGATCAGAATTACCATTCAAACTGTCAAATACAGAGACTGTGTAATTCCCAACAAATTTTTTATGGCAAGTAACATATTGGTCTACAGCCAAGCTGGCAGTTGTTAATAATTAAATTACATGGAGATTTTAAATAAGTTATTTCAGAACTAAACAAGGAGATGGTTAAGTGCTTTGTAGTATTAACAAATAAATACTAATCTATACCTGTGACAAAAGGAACCATGTGCATATTTGCTATTCACAGAAAACTGGCTTCATTCCAAATCACAGAATCATAGAATAGTTAGGGTTGGAAAGGACCTTAAGATCATCAAGTTCCAAGCGTTCTGCTCATTATTTCTAATTTTCCATGTTTATTTTTTGAGTCTCCTTACAACTCCCAGCTAAGGGAGAAGACTATGGTTCCTTTTATATTTAAGAAGTTTATGTTGCTAGCCACAAAAGGGCAGCTTTCCTAGAGACCTGTTCCTAAGTGAGAGGCCTCGAGTTACATATAGTCTCTCCACAACAATTATTCAATGCTACAGTCCACAAAATCATTTATAGACTAAATGAGCTTCCAAAGAGTCTCAACATCTTCTTCTGCTCATCTGCATTAACCTGAAGAAATTGGCAGCTACAATATCAGCAGATTCTAGGAAGCACAAACTTTTAATATTTATACACTATCTAGCAAAAGGAAAATAAATATCTGCTAAGCAGTTTCAGTCTGTAAAACAGTGCAATTAAATGTATTCATTTCTTGTGCTTTTTATGTCAAGTATTTGGTGACTGATAAAGCTAAAGGCCAGCTTAGGGCTGGACCACAGATGGGGTAGCTATTCCGTCTGACAGCAATACCATTTCAGTATGTCCATCCCTGCCAGAGACTCCTGGCCCCTTAATATATGAGTCAGGCTATGTAAGTTAAATTTATTTTTACATGAATCAAGTTAGTTTTCATTAAAACAGAACAGGGTGCAATTCCAGGGACAACAGCCAGAGAGAGAAGTGACCTCTGGAATGACAGTGGTAATAGGAAGTGATGGCCTTCAGCCTGCATATTTATAGAAATCTCAACTTTTCTTTTAAAACAAGTTTATTCCAGTCTCAAAGAAGCTGCACAGAGAAAACATAAGAACCCCATAAGCTTTATGACCACGCAATCAAGGGCTGAAGCCTTGGTATAGCAGTGTAAGGTTTCTGCTATATCATCACTTCTATTGTTTAACAACTGTGGGTATTCAATTCATGATTAACAAAACAAGTAGTGTAAATAAGGTAAACTGAAGAAACTGGTAAACGGAGAAACTGAAATCTAAGAGCAAAGTAGAAGTGCACTCCACAAACTTGTGTTTAGTTCAGTTGAAATTATTGGTGAGCATACTGTTTTCTACAGAGCACTATACAGTGGTGTAATCAAGCACTTATGAATTCATAATTAATATACAAAATATAACTCCAGTTGTCTGAGAGATGGTGTTTCCAAGAAAGGAGAGCTCAGAGCTTCCAACACTGATATGGTAAGATTAATTTCCACAAGCAAAAAGACATCAGAGGTGCTTTTCTGTGATGATTAATACTATTATTTTGTTGCTATGTAGCTAGTAATTTAAATAATCTAGTAAGTTATTAAGCACAGATATACAGATACATTATCAGTCTGTGTGACTTTAAAAGCACCAATGTTTGCTGTCACCCAAACATTCACATATATCAAGTAGTTTCTTATGTTCAAAAGCACTTTTTAAAATTTTTTCTTACATTAACAGCCTAAGCCAAATACATTCGTAAAAACAGCTGTGGAAAAAAAAGAGGCAAGAAAGAAGTCTTTAATACTGAAAGCAACACATTGCTATCTTTTATCCTTTATCTTTGCATGAACACTATGTACTATCAGGCTTTTCTCTTTCACCTTTGGTGAGGCACAGCTTTAACCAGTGGAGCCAGACAGTTTGCTTCAAGTGCCCCGTAGTTGCTTTCTGGATAAATGAACTGTATTCACTGAGGTGATGCTAGGACGTGCAAAGAAACAAAACAATAGCACAGGGTCTTCAAGAGAGCAAGACATCTCAGCACAAAGGTAACAGTCCAGTAAGGTCTTGAAAAGCCTGAAATAAAGTTTTCAAAGGGCAACTTTCGACCTAATGAGAGATAACCATGAACTAAATTATTGCTTGGCTCTTCTAGACTTTGTGTAGGTGTGGTGCTGACATATGCAGTTCACCTCCTTTTTGATGGCTCATAAATAAGAGAACTGTTCCCCTAAGGAAGTTACCTAAATAGCATAGCCTTGGAGTGAGCTGAAGTTTTGCTCTCAGTTCCACAGCAGGACCAGAATTCCACTCTTACAATCCCAGATAAGGATTTTAGGCATGTGCTCTGATTACATTAAAAAAAAAAAAAAAAAAAAAACAACCCTACACTCTACATTAAAACAATGTAGGTTTTTAAACATGACAGGAAGCTGATAATTCAAACTATTAGTGGCAATTTTGCACTGGAGCATGGGGAAATTGCAGCATCCAGAAGCCTGGTTCCTGACTGGCCAGAGCCACCAAGGGAGCCTCAGACTGTCATGAGGCCCGGAGGGACAGCACCACCCTGAGAGTGTAAACACTGCCCTTGGGTAGGCTGCAGCAGTGAGCTCAGCCAGCGTTCATAGACACAGTACTCTAGAATGGCATCCTCTCAGAAGAAAGCAAAGGAAACTGAATCCTCTTTGCTGGCCAGGAAGGACACGGCTACACAGACTGAAGTCCCTCATAAAACGTCCTGGAATCTGGCTGTAGCGAGTGCCCGAGTCTGTTGGTGATGTTAGATGGTGGTTATGTAAGATGTCAGCAGGTTGATGATTTACTCTGCTTGGTGACAGAGCTACAGGAGCAGGTGGAATGGTTATGGAGCATTAAGGAATCTGAGGAGGAGACTGACTGGTGGACCCACTCTCTACCACCCTTAAGAGAAGCAAGCCAACCCAAAACAAAAGAACTTCAGGATCGCCTACCTTCTTGCCACCCAGAAGGGACCTAGGAGACCCTCAGTGACACGCTTTAGTGGCAGTGTTGGCAGTCCTGGGGTGATGGTTGGAGGTGATGATCTTAAAGGTCTTTTCCAACCTAACTGACTCTATGATTCTATGATGTACATTTGCAAAAATACAGGATACTGAGCTCTATTAGTTAACTGCAATAGAAAAGCTTTAAACAGCAAATATTACCATATGAATACTGAATGTACACATATTTCTTCCACAAAGTTTCCAAACTCATCTTCCCTTTCTTTTTTTTTTATCATGTAGGACACAGAGTTGTGATAAATATTATTTAGGTAACACGTATATAAAGATGGTAAGACAAATTCTACAAGAACAAAAGGGTGTTATAAATGCTTAAAAACTCATTGCAATGTTGCGTGTTTTCTTCTTTTATAGGCACTTTTTTTTTCATGCACAACTTTCTTATGGACCATACATAATAAATAAAAACCAGCCAAACAAGAGATCACCAGACGTATCTCTGCAATGATTTGGACACTGTAGGAAGAAACTTACAGAAACACCAGCTGATTAGTTTTGATCTATCACTGAATGCTAGTAAAGGCAACTACTGAAAAAGACTGGCATTCCCTCAAAAGAAAGAAGGATCATGTAATAGCTGAAATACTACACGTTTCATTAAATATATTAAGTACATTATATGTAGTGTAGCAAGTATCTCATTAGCAGTTTCTGTACTTGTAGAACTGCTCCTTGTAAGCTCCATCAGAGGGAGCACCATTTAAATCTTAAATTTCATTAAAGACAGACTGAGAAAAGCATATATTAAGCAATGTACTGAACAAGTGCAGTTAGTGGCTTTGTAAATGGATGACTCAAAAGACATTTCTGAATTTCAACTAATGTGCTTCAATCAAAATGACCTTTATCTTACCCTAATTTCTTCTGAATGTTTATCATTCTACAGATGCAAAAGCAATACTTCTGAAAAAAAAACATAAAGAATTGGCTTGCAGGCCTAAGAAAAAGAAATGGTAATTAAATGCCACATAAATCGGTTTGGTAATGACAGACTAAAATGGACACTGTATACAATCTGTGTACTGTTTTTCTTAGATTGTGAAAATGTGACTTTGAAAATTAGAACTCTTGCAATAAAGCATCTTCCCGTATCTGATTCTTAAAAATAAAATTCAATACAATCTGTGAGACTGGTTTTTGGCATTTATAAATTTAGAAAGCAAAAGCTTATGCAATTTAAGGAAAACTGTGAAAGCAACCAATCTGAAATCTATTACATTTATTGCAAGTCTTTGTAAGAAACTCAAAACAAACTTCATTTGTCTTGAGAATACACACATTCATAATTTTTAAAGATGTTCTATAACAGCATACAGAAATGTGCTGAATTAAGACACCTATTCATGGAGCATTTAATGAGTTTTGCACCGTTTTGCAATTACAGATTTTAAAATACAATTTTAATGTAGCAAGCGCATGAATATGAAGCTCACAAATCATTTTAATAGAGTATGAAATTATGATGCAACATAGTAGACCCTCTGTATGGATTTCAGCCATGTTTCAAGAGAAACTCTTTCTCAGCTAACAAAAACCCCTGTTACTCATCCATCACCAAAATTCTTTCTGGAGAGCAGCATTTTAACTGAGTGGAACAGAAATCACTCATGTAACTCAGATGCAGATTGAAAAAGCAGAAATGAAATGGGAAGAAATGTATCATTTATATTTATTCTCAGTTCAGCTTGTGCCTTTCAGAATTGTAGAAACCTGAATAAACGAACAGAGTAAGAACCAGACCACTTATAATTTTACAGTTACTGGGCATGACCTCATGCAAGGTAGTATTTCAATTTTACTTTTATGTTAAGAACATTTTCTCTACACAACTAGAGACACATGAAACTTAGCAAAACCCTGGATACTTTCATTCTTTTATTTTAAATTGATTTTACTTGGAACTTTAGTTGATTTATTGTCTTTAAGGTATTCTACAAGATTCTTGATTAAATCCACCTAAAAGTCCAGCTTTTTATTTTCAGTAACAGGTCTGTGCAGCAGTTTGAGGGAGACGAAATTCTGCGACGCTTTCAGAATTCAGTATGTGAATTGGCATCACAGTTCATAAGTGACCCACAGGTTCATACTAAGGTTCCATCCCTTACAACTGACAACAGTGAAAAGAATGAAAGTATCCTTGTATCATAAAAAAGGAAGTGCATTTAAAGTACTGAAAAATCCGAGAGTCCAGGAAGATCTGTTAAAGGAAGCTACTAATTCAATTAACCAGCACAGCTTATGCACATTAGGAAAAATGTTTCAGGTGTGAATTTAAATTTGAATTTCAAAGGCCTAAGCATGCAACACCCATGGAGTCAGAGTTTGGCTTAATCGACAGGACTGACCTGAATAAATTATTTCCTTATTTAGGCCTAATTTAACAATAAAATCTGTATCATCTGTATCAAAACCAAAACAAAAAACTCCTCCTAACCACCTGTTCATAGGTAATCTGCTACAGTGTAAATCCATATGATACTTCAGAAAACTGAGAAGTGCCTAGTGCAGACTGATGAAACTGGTGAAACTGTCAAGGAGCCTGTGTAAATGGATTCCGCATGGGCTGAAACACATTGCATGCTGCAGTACCGCTGCATTTTAGTCTGACTTGAGTCTATTTTAGCCTGCCCACGTGTCCATTTCCCCCTTCCACCAGCAGCACGCAAGTTACTCCTCCTCTGGCAGCCCCAAACCGTTCAGAGGCTTCCCCTACTCTGAGCAGAAGGTGATATAAATTTACTCTTGAACCACAGTGAACATTCAATTCCCATGCCTACATTAAAAGCTAGTTGCAGCACTCCTTTGGTTTTGAAGTTACAAATTAAATAAAGTAAATTACATGGGAGACAATTTTTAATTTTTAATATCTTTGATACCAGTCAAGTTGCTAAATAAGTATATATGATTCGTTTTCTCCCTGAAAGAGGTTCACATAGTGAACTGAACGCATAGTGTCCAGCTGAACACATAGTGTTCAGTTTCCCTGCATATACAAAACAAGTGATATTTCAATTCTCTTTAATGAAACAATGCAACTTTGTAAAAAACCAAATAAGTTTCTTAATGCTATAATAAACATTCCTGGCATGTGGCCCAGACTCTGGACAGCATATAGCATATACCTCTTTTGCACTGTTTTGGGACAGTTATCTTAAGCAATAATCAAGAGGTACATATGATGTTAGCAAACTATTTCCTCAAAATGAAGATGCCTCAGTCTGCAAGGCTACTGTCCACCATATTTAAAGAATTTTTTTTCTCATTATGCCTTTAATAGTCTACATCTACTTCCATCATAACTGGAAACTGAAAAATATGGAGATGATGCTTTCCAAAAGCAGACAAAAGCTATCCTCTGTGTCTTAATGTAATGGCAAGTGGGAAATAATAAGGAGGAAAGACATCCCCGTGCTCAGGTTAACTTAGCTACAAATCAAGTATGAAGATGTACTCCTCCACTACCCACTCACTAATAATCTCACTGCCCAGACTGTCTTCATGCCTTAAGCAAGATTCTGCAGGAGGATACCAAGTACACACACAGGAGGCATTTTCAGAATTCACTTGGCAATTCGCTGTCCAAAATAATGGGTCATCATTACATAAATGCAAATTGATTAAAAAAAAAAAAAAGAATCTAAAGACAGAACTATCACCACAAACTGATATTGATGCTCAGTTTAAATCAGTGCCCACAACTAACAGGGTCTTTATATTCCCTCTCTTCCACTCTGTTGTGTGCTTGCCCATGAGTGGGGATGGCCCCACACAAATGTTTCATCAGTCCTACCTCCAAAGAGATTTATAGACAGTAGTGGAAAAAGATTACAGATTACCAGGCAGCAAAATAGTCCCTACTTACTTGATGTAACACAGACACAGTCAAACCACCAAATAATTCTATCTTACTGAGACGTCCTTAGATAGTTGCCTCTATTTGCAGAACAAAACTGAACTTCAAAGGGTTGACAGCATCATGAAATGAATTCTGATCTTCCTGACATTCCACCAAATACACTCATTTCTATTGAGAACATGCAGGCTACTCCAAAAAAAAAAAAATGTAATTCATAAATTGCAGACATAAAATTTCATGAAGTACATTTGTAAGAAGTGATTCAGAAAAAACAATGAACAACTGAAATGAGCAATTCAGTTCAACTTAATCACCAATTATGGGATTAACACAAACTCTGGAACTGATTCTCGACCAAGACTTGACTAATAATGGTTTCCTCAGATTTAAAACACAGACACATACTATCATTATACACTCCTTTACACAGAAAATAGCCAGGAATTTTCTATCACTTCCCTTTGAAAATTTTCAGCCAATGTATTAGGAACACAGACACAAGCATTTTAGCATTTCAAGGATGACTTGGAAAAAATACTCCTGTAGCAGCTATTTCTCTATGGTGCATGGGATAGCAGACAGACTCTTCTGTGCATGGGATAGCAGACAAACTCTTCTGTCATCTCTGAGGGGCAGTGGGGTTGCTGAAACAGGTCCTATCTAATTAAAAAAAAAAAAAAAAAAAGGATAGAAGGATACAGCTGATACGTAGAAGAAATGCTACCACTTACCTGAAGGAGGTAGTTTCATGGTTACTTTGGTTCCACTTCTTGAAACTAGAGGCAGAGAAGGCTGCTATCAGGGCCGCAAACCTCACTTGGTGTAGCAGAGGGTTTCCATTAACCCCCTTGCACTGTGGAGGGACATAGGTCTGCAGCTCATAGGGAGCAACTCACAAGGCATTAACTACACTGGGGGGCACTGGCAGGCACTTCCTTTTCTGGAAAAGCAGCAGAGGCCAAACACAGTTCTTCAGAAGACCAGAAAAGCTGCAAAAGCTTTTGTATTGTACAGCACACTGCCGGCTATTTTTGCCACAAGCCAATATATAGCCAGTGCTGATTTTTCACACTCACAGCCCTGTGTACCGTCCCTCAGAGGAAAGATCTGACAGATTATTCTCTAAGATGCACATTTAACTCCAGCCTACAATTTATGCAAACTGCTTTTCCTTATAGAATATTCGTATTCAATTTAATAGGAAACTGCAATGTTTCCACACAGTTCTGCAAACATTCATCTTATTCACTAAAAACATCTACACTTTGCATTAATTTCTACAGAGTGGCTCAACGGAAGCTGTGGAAAAGAATGCTACTGTTGTGTTCCCTGAGGAATTTGAGCTTCACAGAAATTGCCTGGTATCCTGTTTGCCTGAGTTGCAAGGTCAGTTTCACAGTCAGCTCTTTGGAGCTCTGTACAGGTATGCCTGCAAGAATCTTAAATCTACCTTTACAAACAAAATTCTAGTTGTTGAATTTTCTGTGTTAATGATCCTTTCTCACTGACATACACTGGGTACATGTTTGAAAGAGAAAGAATTACTTTGGGGGTTCCTCTTCAAAATGCTGAAGCCTGAGATTTAGCTTCATTAAACATAGCTTCTTGCTTTGGTAATAAATGCCTGCTATGCTCCTTCCACACCAGCAAATGTATGCCATTTCAGTGCTACACATTTTGTACCTAAGCATCATATATTCGCCTACAAATGGTATTTAAAGGGAAAAAAAAAATGAATACTTGGTTTATTATGTCTTTTAAAACAGTAAGCAAGTATGCAACAAGGAATCCAAGAATATTTTTTTAAGATCCATGAGTTGGCTTGGACATGTTATAAAAAATTGTTGCATGTTCTAATTTAAGATGTATACAGGTATACACACACAGATGTACACACAATATTATTAACTGTTCTTTAGAATCCTACTTTGCTGTTTCTTTCATTGCATTACTGTGAACCTGAATCTGTATCTTGAAAATCTTACTTTCTCTGAAGGAAGTAATTTTAGTAAGCTCCTTACTTTTAGTAAAAGGATAAGGACATGCTTGTATCTACAATGTAAGAATTCCTTCTCACCTTCAAGCCTCCTTCAGTTAATACTCGTGTGGCAAAAATTGGCTACAACCGAAAAGGGATTGAAATCGTGTATCTTCTATAAACAAATGTCTAAATTAGGAATTAATGACCAAGTATGCAAGCACTGTATCAGCAGTAGCCACCATTGACCACGACATTAAATTTCTACATTGTGTATGTCTGTATATCTACAGTGTGTCTAACCCAACTACACAACAGATTTAATTAAAAGGCAGATTCTCTTTCATGCCCTTCCCCTTTTAAATCTGCCAGATTTGTTACTCCAATCCCAACTTCAAGCTGAATCAACACATGCTGCAGCATCAGTCAGCCTTTCCCTTTTAACTGTAAAGCTGTTTTCTATTTCCTGTCCTAAATATTGGTACACTAACAATCAACCTCATTCTAGAAGCTGGTAGACACTTATACGCATATATATTTATGCATAATATGTATATGAATGCATTGCTTAAGATTTTTTCACTGAAGCAGTCTGGAGCCAAAACCTAAAAGTTTTATCACAAATCAGAAAATTAAGATTTTAAAATATTAATTAAAAATAGCATTCCTGAAAATAAGAAACACAAAATATTAACTTCTAGGGACAACTTTGTGAGATTAAAGCATAACAGAAGGCAGATTAAGTATTTCATACTGATTATATGAATGGCTGAGGTCAATATAATGGATATATTTGAACAGTCAAGCAAATAAGTTAGGATGGGAAATATTTTATGATTCTGTATCCTGCAAAACTGAAATTCATAGTTTACATAATGAACATTGATAATACAATATGGCATGATAAAAACCTCCAGGTTTGATTGTTGGTTTCTGTAACTTTATTATTCTGACTTACTGGCACATCTAAATGTGGATTCTGCCCTTGCCTGACAAACCTTTCTTCTTGGACTTTTAGAAGTGCCTTGGTTTCTTTCACATACAACTCTTACAATTCTCCTTCTACCAACATCGTTACAGTCTTACTTTCAGCAATCCCTCAACAAAGAGTACAACTGAAAGATCCATTTCGTAGCCTAGCTGTTGATAGGACAAAGGAATTTTGTTAATTTTGCAGGTAAACAGAATTACCAGAATAAAGTTTAAAAATACCTACTGTCTGGGTTTTCTTACTTCTACTGAGGCACTATACTTTCTAAAGTATGCAAGCTAAAAGATGCAGCCCTCCTCGCTTTTTATTACCACACACACTAACTGAAATTCATCTGGATCCAGCAGTTCTGCAAAGCATCCCCATATACTGTGAACCTGTGACTGTATCATTTTTTGGTAACACCTCTAGAACTTCAGGATTGGAAACCCACTGAACTGGGCAGTGTCCAAACACACTGGAAATCATGATTTTTTTTTCAAAGTTACTGTTTAGTCTCTTAGAAAAAAATGCACTTTTATTGGAAATTATGCAGCATTCTTTAAAAGCAAGAAAAAAAGTAAAAATCATGTAGATGCAAAACGAAGACAGTAATGAATTTCATACCTCTGAATTACTATAACCAGGTCATCAGATGAAAAGTAAGCATATCTTGAAAATTTTCAAAAGCATGCTTCCAGATTATTTATAGTATTACAGAATGAGGCAATCTAGGAAGTGAATAAATCCTAGAAGCTGGCATTATAGGAGCCTTTCAAGGACAGTTTTTTATAGAGTTCGAAATAAAATTTCAGTGGTTTTGCAATGGAAAATAAAAGGAGATCTGTCAAAGCTGCAAAAGCTAGCTGATTGCCAAATCTAACCTTTTAAGAGAGGTAGGTTAAAATTTAAAGATATCACTGATCAGAATAGTGTGCATACACTTCTACTATGCTGCTATACTTTCTTGTGATTCTGTTCCATATTACAAGACCTTTCATGTAGGAGTGTTGTTAGCAATAGGAAACACAGAATATGATTTTTTATTCTAGCAAGCATTAAACCAGAAATATCTGCTAAATGTCTTTAAAAATCCATGGTTACAAACATTATAACAAAACCCCCTCTGTCTGACTATTATAATTGAGTTTCTTAAGGCTCCTCCAATTAGAAACCACAGAACAAAACATTATTACTAAAGTGTAAATTTGGAAGTAAAATTCCATTTTTTCTAATAGGTCTCAACACAGTGACTGGTAATGACCATCAGCTGTTAGAAAGATAAAACAAGAAAAACATTTCTAAATGTTATTTATACGACTGAAAATGGAGGTTTTGATTCTCTTTTTTTTTTTTTTTCACACATTCTCTTATAGTTGAGCTGTTCTAAAATAAGATAATGTTAAGACTCAGAAAACTTTTTTAAAAATCCCTTACTCTGTTACATTTGTAAAAGCTATCTAAACACCCTATTTATGACATACTCCTACACAAATATATTAAAGCTGTTATAGTCCTGTAGAAGTGAGAACTTCTTTGTCAGTGACAGCTACAGTGACAGAAAGAAGCAGAAAGTATCTGCTGTATCATTTGAGTCTACGCATGTTGGCCAGTAACTTTAGCCAGAAACTGCAAAACACACTTCCTGCAAAAGATGTAAGCTCAAGATACAAAATGAAAAATTTCTTTCTCTGTAGGAGTAACATTTAAAGGGCTTTTATTGTCAAGATTTTTATTTTTCCCTGCCAAACACTGGATCCCAACTCCTTCACCAA
This sequence comes from Neopsephotus bourkii, assembly GCF_033783945.1. Taxonomy (NCBI): domain Eukaryota; kingdom Metazoa; phylum Chordata; class Aves; order Psittaciformes; family Psittacidae; genus Neopsephotus; species Neopsephotus bourkii. The sequence continues at coordinate 90,236 of NW_026900539.1, read as the reverse complement.
AGTAGTCCACAGCAACATCCTCCAGATTGTTTGAGAAAACCAAAGCCGTGCTTCAGCTTCTTGCTGATTCCTAAAGCCTCCTTCACAGCATAAACTTTCTTTCAGATTTTCAGTTATCCTGAGGTAGATAAGTTATTCCAGTCAATCAAACTGAAAAGTATTTTTTTAAACAATATTTTTCTCCTACACACAAAGAAAAATACACATATTAGTTACTATCAAAGCTATTATGAACAAACCCTGTGATGCTAATTTCTTTACCTGATGCTTTATTATCAAAAATATTTCCTGTACATTTGAATAGGACAATTGTTAGAAAGATCCAAATGAATAACATGTAATTTAGAACAAAATAATGTGAATTCCTTTATTTTTCCTTTATTCTCCTCAGTCGAATACTGAATTTTTATTTTTTTTATTTTCACTTTCCTTTTTGATTTTTCAACTCGTTCCTACAGAGGTATGAATATTTAAGACAATTCTATTCAGTCTCCATATTCAACTGTGAGAAAGTGTGACCAGACCAAATTATTGAAAAAGTACAACCCACTCTTATAAATAAAACACGGTTTGAATGAAAACCACTGACATTAATATTTAAAAAAACAATCAATTAAACTAGAAATAGGAATGTAAATTTTTTTTTTTTCCTGTTTGGAACACGAAGACACTTTCATTGCTGAAAATAGATGATTAAAAAAAAACGCCTTATGCCTTAAACAGGACACAATGTAGACACCGCTAGAACTATGAACCAATATACCTCCATGCCCCTAATGCATCTACAAAGGCACTTAGGCAATATTTAACACAGAGAACTTTTTTCTTTTCTCATTTGGCCTATGAAGAAATACTATAACTTTTTAATGTTATGTGGGGGAGGGGAAGGGTTTACCATATAAGTGAATCTGTGTACTTCAAAAGGGCTACGAGCCACAAACGAAGTTATATAGTATTTTCTGGCTCACCCATTTCTTTCCACTTTCTTATTGCAAGGACTATTTTTTTTTCCTTTTCTGGGTAATAAGTGTTAACATTAATTAATTGGGCTTTCAAATTGTATTGTATTCTCTTAAGATCTCAAAAGCACCCACCAGAACTGTGGTGTACTGCTGGTATCCTGGGCTTTTCTGCAAGGCAGAAGAAGGAGGAAACCAGGGTTCAGCTCAGTCAGGACATCTGATGGTTCATCTATCCTGCTCACTGTGCTGGGGCTTGCCCTTGTGACAGCAAGAGGGTGTGTTGTGTATAGGAGGTTTAAACAGTTTTAACAGTTTCAGAGATAATGTGTTGCTTCAAGTCTCAGTAGTCAAGAACTCCATGCACAACAAGAACAAAGTTAAAAAAAAAAAAAGAAGGGTGGTATATAGCACTTGTCAGGACAAGAGATGGCAACCATACCTTCAGAAACCTAATTTAGTTGCCCCCATCCCTGGGTCCTCCTCTCCTAAGTTCACTTACCATACGCACAAATAATCTATATCCACGTTGTTTTCCCAAAGTCAGCCTGATAAAATCAGCATCACCTCACTCACCATACTTCCACACATATTCTTGATAAGCAGGATGAAGACCAGCTCTGAAATTTTGAAAAAGGTCAGAAATATATAAGAAAACTGGTATTTAGTTTTAGAAATATGAGTCAGAGAAAAGGAGCTTCTTTTCCTGTGATAAAAGTGAAATTGTTGATTTGCATTTATCAGGAGCTCTGTTAAATCCAAGTCAGAATTATGATTTCTAAAATTTAGCAACCATTGGACTGAGGTATTATTAAACACACATCAGCTAATTTTCTAATCTAGTACTTTATCAGGAAAAAAAAATAAAAAAGTAAACTGAACTTAATTGTTCAGACTTAGTTTTTTATTTACTGAAAGTTCAGAAGAAAATACTGCCATTGGAGTGGTCATGGAAAGCTCAGTAGAAGATATTGTCATTGGCCTGGCCATGCCCAATTCTAAAACAACCAGAGCTAATTTTTTAATGAGATAATATATTTTTCCAGAACTGGAAGCAGGATGGAGTATGAATAGCTAGTGAGGTTCAAGGTGGGTTAATATACAGTATATTTCTGTATACTTACTCTAGTACTACCATTGTCCTTAATATCTGATTGTGCTCGTTTCTTGCTTTTCTAAGATTTCATTAGCAGATAAACTATCGTCCATCATCATTAAGGTTTTTATACAGGCTGTCAATTAGGAGTCTTTTATTTCCAAATTAAACTGGAAAAATCACCAAAGAGTACGATGCATATGAATTGTTTAAACACATGCTCAATATTCTGCAAAATAAAGACTTTAAGCACAATTCAAATGCCAAATCTGCAGTCCAACTCCTAATGAAACTTAATAAAGGAAACTATCTCAGAGGTAATGTTCTGAAATTCCCTCAACACTAAAAAAACACAAACAACAAACCAAACCAAACTCAAACTTAACAACCTCCAGGCCTCCCAGAAAACCCACTGAAACGTTTGGAAGGTGTAATTCAGTAACTGCAACTATGCAGCTTATGCAACTCTGTTGGTACAAAGAGTCCGCCAAACTGATATGGACTGATCTCCAGAGGAAGAACTTAGGAGGTCAACTACAATTCTCAGGGGAAAAAAAAAAATCCAGGAAAGTAAAGAAACTATAACATCTATATAAACTTCTGGTATACGTTTCCTGATGCATTATTTGGAGACGATCAGGATAAAGTGGCTCTTAAAGCCTGAGGCTGCACATCCTGCTCAAGTAGTTAGTAGCTAGCAGCTGTCCCTTCCCCCTTCCACCCAAAGAGTGTCCAGAGTTCCAGCTCTGTACTATGAAATTTATCCATTTTCTTCTGAGAAAATGAAAATGCAATTTTTTTACTTTACTGTACCTTCTACACAGTTAAAATAAATTACTAAGCTACCATAACCCAAACCAAAATTAAGCTACAAGTAACACTGAATAGGAGCTTTGTGTTATAACATATATGATCAACAGGTTTTTATATACACCTTTTTATGCTGGCAACAACATACTCTCTGGCTTAGAACCATAAAATGGTTTGGGTTGGAAATGAACTTAAATATAATCTAGTTCCACCCTCCCTCTAGTTCTAACCCCCCAACATGGACAGGGACACCTCCCATTAGACCAGGTTGCTTAAAGCCCCATTCCACCTGGCCTTGGGATAGGGTAGCCACAGCTTCACTTGGCAACCCGTTCCAGTGTCTCACTACCCTCACAGTGAGGAACTTTTCCCTAATGCCTAATCTAATTCTCCCCTCTGTCAGCTTAAAGCCATTCCCCTTGTCCTGTCACTTATTCCCTTGTAGAAAGTCAATCTCCACATTTCCTGTAGGGCCTCCTACAGGAAAGGCTGCTATCAGGTCTTCCAAGAGCCTTCTCTTTCCGTACTTTCGGTACACTAAGGACATATATTTAGAAAAACTGAAGTTAGATTGAAAAAGCCTCAAAATGAAAACATCACTTTCTTAACATAGTACTTTCTCCAGCCAGCTCATTTAACTCTGCGGCTTGCTTATTCTTTCTACCAAGAGAGTAATTTTGCCTGTAGCTGCCATAAAATCTCAGGTGTGCCGTCTGTTAATACCCTCTTAAATGTAAAAATATGAAGAGTTTTTATTAATATTTTTTAATATATTCACCAAATGCCAAACCAAGCCACAGGAAGCTTTCCTTTAAATTACATAGGGGTTAACGTGTATTTAAGAAATAACTTACAGACTGCCTTTCAGAATAAATAAATAATGAATGAATCCCATTGCATTTAGTTCCAGGTTTAAAAATAAAAACACTTGAAGAATGTAAAAGAGATAGCTGCAAAACTAGTTGTCATATCTTGTAGCAAACATGGTAGTGAGGAGAAAAAGGATAGATAAATCTTCTCTCTGGAAAAATACAGATAAATCAAGCAGAGGGCAGAAAGAGTAAATGCTAAAAATATCCTTATGTGAAATGCTTTATGTACAGTGAAACTCTGAAACCCTTTACAATGGAATATAATTATCCAGAGAGGAAGTACCTTAATTAGAAGAAATTGGATGATCTGACTAAAGCAACAGAACAGTCAAAAGAAGGTATGGAATACATCCCAGACCTAACCTCGTAAAATTCAGAGTAGGCATCTCCCTTTACGGTGTTTACCTACCTGAACAATGCGATGCTTGTTTTAGTACTGACCCTCATTCCTGCCATCTTACACCTCACAGCTGCCAACTAAGCCACTCTATAATGATTATACAAAATAACCAAACGACCAAATACAGTGAGAAGAAAAAAGTAAATGTAGCTGCTCTTTTATACCCAGCAATGAAAATGAAGTAAAAATTGGACCTCCACTCAGCACAACATTCACATTTACATTTGTGGAAAACACATTAAAACAAGCTTTAAAAAGATTCTTCCCTGAAATACAATCTATAAGATTTTTTTCTATTCAACTTCCATTGAAGTCTCAATATAAAGCAGTTTGCTGATAAAACCTGAGGCTACTGGCATTTAGAAAAAACAGTTTAAAAAAAAAAAAAAAAGGCTGTTCAAAAAAACCCTTTAAAAAACTGTTTAAGAAACTTTTTATAATTCAGCTTTTGCTAGACTATTAAATCAAATTCAGAACATTTCAGTGGAATGTGCAAGTTTTTAATATATTTTAATTAGGTATTTCAAATATATCTTTATAAATTTCACGTTTTTTTCTTTTTTTTTACTTAAGCAATATACCTGAGCAGTATAATACTATATTGTGCACTGTACTGACAAAATACTTCAACAATCAAAACTTGCTGGAGAGAAGAGGGAGAGGATACAGTGGAAAACTTTTGCTTTTTGCTCTCATCCACAAAGCTTTAAGCAATTCTGATTTTTAAAGTTCTCAGTTAACCACATATTCTTAGTAATGTATTTAACTTTTATACTTAAATATTTAATTCTTTCCCTATGACTAGACACAGAATTATTTTTAAAAATTGCATTATCTTGCACAGGGTAATAAACCAGATCATGTATGACAGAAGTCTGCTAAGAAGTTGTAGAATCATTGTCAACAGCTTGTTTGAGTATTTATAAAGTGCTCTTAAGAAAACATGACTTTCTTGTTGTGTGTTGCTCAGACTGATGCAAATCTTCAGAGCTTCTTTAAAATCCACAGGAATGGTCCTGCTTGAGAATCATCTGGGCAACCAGCTTTGAGCCTGAGCTTCCTTAAATTTCTCATCTGGTTGCTCTGACGTCAGCCAGTTGGGAAGAACATGACCCTGATTAAGCCACTGGAAGAAATACTGCCAACAATTTTGTGATTCAGTTCCCATAAGTAGCAGTTTTCTGAAGTTGGTTAAAGGGACAGCTAAGAAGAACGATGGAATGGAATGCTTAATGAGGCCAGCCAAAAAGCAAATCATTTTCTCTGTCTCTCACATATCCACAGCACTATGAATAGTCTCATTGCTACATTTTCAAAGAACAGCCAGCCAGATGGTATTTTTCTGATGAGTCAGCTATGATTAAAAAACCCCAAAACACACCAACCCAAAACACCTAAATAGCTACAGCTTGAATTGTAGGGTTTGTTTTTTTTTTTTTTAATCAAAATACATTTTGGGCAAAAATCTAATTTCATTGTGATTTATGCGTTTGTGCAAACAAACTTTTTACAGATGGTAAAATACCGTTTGCGACCAACACTGATAATCCCAAGGGAGGCAGCAAAAATAAAAGTATTGAAGACTTGGAATTACTATTATGTATGAAGCACAGCTGAAAAAGAGAAACAGAAACAAAACAAAAACAAAAGTACAAAAGAAGCAGCCCTGCAACAACCTACTACAGAGCCTTCACTGAAATTCCACTTCCTGTTGGAACAAGCACATGAACAACCAACCAGTAATTAGAATTTAGTTTTAAACTTGTTATCAAATCTCAGCCTGTTACACAATACATAAAGTATTAGAGATTCACAAGAGAGGTATGAAAAATCTACAATTACTTTGTGATCCCATTAACTTTATGGAAGGAACATTACTAGAGTGGACAAAACACAGAAGCAGGCTTAGTTGAAATGTTATTCTCACAGAAAAAAAAGGAAAAAATAAAAAAAGAAAATGAGAGATGTCTTCCTAGAGGTAGTAACTTAAAAAGCACTTAAATGCATATATTAAAAGCAGCTGCTTAAAAGAAACACATATTTTTCAGGATGTAACAGATAGAAAATAGCCTCTGATTCCAGAAAGTACTTTGATGACTTCATCAAGGAGAGGAATCATAGTTAGCAATAAGGCCCTTGATAGAAGTATGAAAACAGAATTAGCATAGATGTTAGCAAATAATGTAAAACTAACTCAAAAGAAGACTATTGAAAGTAACACAGGATTTTAGGAAAACATGGAAGAAAAAATAGCCTAAGAATATAGGTAGTCTCAGTCAGTACACAGAATAAGAAACACGTTAAATAGCTATAGAAAATTTTCTTCCCCTTTTATGAAACAGAGGGCAAAGAAAAGAAAAAAAGTACAGATTGAACAGATCCTTATTTTAATTTTGCTCCCCATCTCAGAATTGAGTGTCTATATATGGACACCATCAGAGAAGACTGATACCTTCTTGAACATGAACTGAACAGAATGTGTACTGATGCAAACCACCAAAACCAGTACCATAATATAAAATGATACTTTTTTTTTAACTCAATAAAACCCCCAACCTAACATAAGAGAAGAAATCAGAAACCAATGAATACTGACAAGGTTTTAGCAAAGAATGAGAGAAATATGAAATAACAAGAAAAAATTATAGAAAAAATAATAGTGAAAAGAAAGAATGAACACAGAGTAATAAGAAAAGTAATACAAGACTAATACAATATGAAAGTGACGAGAAAGAACACCTGAAATATTACTTCGAACACCTCTTTCCAGATGTCAGTCTCTGACAAAAACATTACAGCCTGACAAATACACTTGAGATTGCAGTAAAGAATCACCTTCAAAAAAAAGGTCTAGGAAAAGGATTCTTTTCTCTTCATGAAAAACAAGTTTATGTTTTTACATAGGAGAAAGCAATAATGGATAAAACCAATCCATTATTGTAAAACAATGGTGTAAACAATAATTTAGAGACAGATATGGAGCATGACTTGATGAGCAACACTGAGAGCTTAAACAGGGAGCAGTAAAAAGCCCCAAAGCAAACCACAGAATTAGAATGTAAAGGAGGATACATGGAGGACCTAAAAAGACCACCTATGTTAAAAGAGAGAGTAACAGTATAGGAAGTCAGCATGGACACAGTAATTATACTGCAAGGGAACACAGACAAGAAGGAAACAGAAATTGCTACTAGGCAAGAGAAACACACTCAGCTTACATGACAGAATGGATGAAGGGGGCACATATGCTATAGAAACACAAGTGATGGCTTTTCTCTTGGGCAGAAATGTTAATAAACCGCCAGACTGAAATAAATATAATGTACAGAAAAGAATGTGAGCATAGCTGCAGAAAAGAAAGCATAATTTGAATCATATCACCTACCATTTCAAATAAATAGCAGGCACCTATAATCTCAAAATCATAAAAAAATGCAAAACCATCATAATTCTGTGTCTAAGAATATGTCAATTTTTAAATACCATTTGTAAGAACAGAACCAAATAGAAATTTCTTAGATAAACTAAAAAGTTTGCTTCCCCCCCCCCCCATGGCATGTGATATACCATGGTAATGAAATTAAAGGTGTAATACAAACTTCTGCAGATTATATGGAAAGCAGCACTACTAAGAAACTCACATTGAAATCGAACTGCATCGTAATTGCCATAATTATTTCATACACAACTCCATTTTTCTCCAAGGGAATGCACAAATATCCTGTTGTTTTCAAAATACAGTGTTGCCTCTGGGAATAGAGCTATATTTCTGTTTGTGATATTGTGGAGAAAGAGATCCCTGTGCTAGTGATTAATGTACCATGAGACTGAAGGGGTTCACAGACTCCTTTTTAAAATAACAGTTGGAAGCACTGGTCAAGAAAGCCATGGCAACTTGACGTTCAATACTCCCTACAGTTTTAGACTGAAGAAATTAAAAAAACCTCAAACCAACATCTTTTATATAATTTTAGTTTGTTCTTTTTTTAATCTATTGCCAGCCCCTTTTGACAGTTTACACACCAGAGAATCCCAGTGTGCATAATATAATCAAAACATTAAAATCTTTTGTAAGTCAAATGCTATCACATAACACATAATTAAGGAAGTAAGTGTGCTTGCTCAAGTAACGTAAATGACTGAAAAGTAAGGTTCATTTAAACTACAATTTCACCGACCCTTACCTCTATCTGACCAATGCTTGCACTGCCTGAATCATCTTTAAGAACTCCGAGTTATGTGTTTACTGCTTTATATAAAACCTCAACATGTACTAAATCAGTAATACAAACGCTGCGTTGTCTTACAATTGCCAAAGTCTCATGTTTCACGGTAGATTTATCTTGTTATGTAATCTAGTGTTTTACAAAAGTCCTCCCCAGCAAAACTACAACACAAAAAGTATAAAATCTTTGTGACTGCCAAGCCATACAATGTTTTTGGATTGTTAGAACTAAGAATCCTCAGAACCATGTATGTGCTCTGTAGATGCTGAATTTGCTTGAAATACTGTTGGAGGTGACAGTACTCTGATAGAAATAACCAGTCTTCTCTTCAAAAGAGAGGTTCACAGGTGTGGCAAAATGGAGAAGCCATTTATTAAATATTACCTGCATCTTTGGTATTAACAAAGTTACCCTAAGAAGTGTTTATTGTATAAACACTCTATTTTGCAGTGAAATGGACAAAGGAAGACAAACACCCTGACAGCAGTTAGTAGCAATCATTTTGAAAGCACTTTTGTTTTGCAGTATTCAAGTGCTTCTGCTCTTCAAAAGGAAAACTGGAGCTCATGAGGATCTTCTTGGCAGGCAAGAGACTTAAGCTGCTGAATGAACAAAGCAATGCTCTGTAAAACTGAACTACAACAAAGTAAACCAGTACCTCATTAAAAAAACAGAATGCTTGCAAAAGAGCTGCTACTTTAAATTCTGATGCAAATCCAAGCACAGCCATGAAGATCTGTGTATCCAGAATGTGTCAATAATATATGTTGCAATGTGCTTATGATGAACAAGGTGCTTTGAAAGCAGCAGTCCTTAAAATTGGATTAATATTAAACAAAAAAACTTACCTATTTAATATTTATTAAATAGTAAACTATACCATTGTAATGTATATCAGCAATATTTTAACATTGTCAAAATAAAATTTAGTACAGACTTAACAGCAAAATTAACTGCAATGTGCCTGAAACCACTATAGTACTATGCTCAAATATTCATATAAATGCCTTATATTTATTGGCGCGAGTAACTTAAAAGAAATACAGTGAACTGCCATTGTAATTAGCTTACTGATTTTAAAACTTGTGTTTCTTCTCTGCATCATTACATATACTTCTTCCTTCCTAAATTTAACTGCTTTGGTCCTGTCACTGTTCAGTCTCATTTATTAGACAACAGCTTCTCTGGACTCCTGAAGTGAAGTAATGCTTTTCTGCCATCAAACATAAATGCTCTTTCTCTCCTTTCCCCTTCAATTACTCACTCTCACCTCTTGACTGTGTGTACCTACTACTTACTTTGGCCTAATTCTGGTGTCCTTCCAAGCACAAGGTAAGCCAACTGAACTCCATTAAGCCATTTCAAAATATTACTGTTTCTGGGGTCATTACACTTCTGCTTCAGTGAACAGACACAGCTTCTGACTCAGGAGAACGTAAACTGGACCAGGAAGGGGTGGGACTGCTATCCTCTTATGGTGACACAGGGTTGAGCATTCAACGCAAGCTGTGCAAATGTGCAAACATACACTTAAGTCTGTAATGGTATAAAGCACAAGACCATTTTTTAATGGCTTCAACCTAACTCTAGTTCAAATTAGAAAATAATGTGGTTTTCCAGCATGTATTAAGGCAAAACAAACTTAATCTCTTTAACTTAAATAATAGTAGCATACCTTTAAGGATATATATGGATATATAAGGATATAAAACAGCCCAGCAGATGCTAATGTCATTGTGAGCTCACTCATGATCTTCAAATAATCATGGGGGATATCAATAATTCAGAGAGGTACTTCAGAACTCAAGGAAAGCAAATGTTACTCTGACCTTCAAGATGGACAAGAATTAGGACCAAGGGAACTTGAGATTCTGATGGAGCAGCTAATCCTGTGAACCATTTCCAGGCACATTCAGGATAAAGAGGTGATCAGGAATAGTCAGCGTGGATTCACTAAGGGGAAGTCATGTTTGATCAAATTCCTAAAATAAAATGACTGGAGACAAGGGGAGAGTAGTGGGTATTGTCAACCTGGACTTCAGAAAGACTATTGAGACTCTTTCTCCCTAGACAAGCTGAAGAAGGGTGGCCTGAATGAGCAGACCATCAGGGAGTCTGAAAACCAGCTGAATATCTGAGCTCAGAGGATAGCAATTAGTAACACAACATTGAGTTGAACGCCAGTAACTAGGAGTATGCCCCAGGGAACACAGTACTGAGTCCAGTTCTGTTCAATATCTCCATTAATGAACTTGATGACAAGTGAGGTGTGCTCATCGCAACTTTACCAAGAATACAATATTGATAGGACTGGTAGTAGAATGAAGTGGTTGTGCCATCCAGAGTGACCTCAACAGGCTGGAGAAATGGGCTGATGGGAAACTCGTGAAGGAACCTCATGCACCAATATATGCTGAGGGCTGACAGGCTGAAAAATAGCTCTGCACTAAAGGACATAAGGATCCTGGTGGACTCCAACTTGAACATGAGTTAGAATCATATCAATGTGGCAAAGGTTGCTCCTGGTATGCTGGATTGAATTAGAAAAGTTTTCCCTACAGGCTGAGAGAGGTGATCATCTAGTCCACCCTAGTGCCTGACCATTTCAGGGCTGACCAAAGTTTAAAACGTAACATGAAGGATATTGTTGAAATGCCTCTTTTTAAGGAACTGACGTCCTTTCCAACTTGAAGTTTCCTAGGAGACCATTTTCCATCTCTTGTTACATGCCTCCTGCTGGACCCCTCCTCCAACTCTGGACCTTCCCAGTGACATGTTTCCACAAGCCCCTGAGCAACTTCACACTGGAAAGTTTGGGCACAGCTAAAAAACTTTAGCCCTGTAGGCTGACAGGGGTCCTCCAGCACTCGAGGCAGCAACCTTGCAAGGGCCCTGCAAGGCCACTGCACTCCCAACCACCCCTGGTAGACCAGTCAGCATTGTGCCATTGTGGCAAAGGTAGCCAGTGTTATGCTGGGCTGCAGGAGGAGTCTTGCCAGAGTGGCATGCAAGGCCACCTGGAACTGAATCCAGCAAGGGAAGCCAAAGACAAGAAGAAGGGATTTCCTAAATTCAGTAGCAAAGGGAAGACTAGGGAGATTTGTGAGCCCTCTGCTGAGTAAAAACCAGGAGACCTGATGGCACAGCACGTGGAAAAGGCTGTGATACTGAATATCTTCTTTTTCTTAGGCTTTATGAGCAAGACTGGCCATAAGAAATTCCACCTCCCAGAGACAAGGGGAAAAGTCCAGAGAATGGAAGATGCACCCTTGGTGGAAGAGGATTGGCTCAGAGACTACTTGAGCAAACCAGACATATGTAAATTCATGGGCCCAGAGGGGATGCAACCACAGGTGCTGAAAGATGTTGCTCTGTGAAGGTGCTGTCGATAGTCTTTAAACAATCATGGCAACTGGGAGAGGTGCTCAAAATGTCAGACAAGGGAAAGATCATGCCAACTAAACAAAACACTGAACATATCAAATTTTTCAAGAACTCTTCTGGCAAAGTTGTAAGTACAAAACAGATACTTGAAATCTACCATAAACCAAGGAAAAGGGATGTTGCTTTCTGCCATCGTTTTGGAAGAATTGTCATTCAAAACAGTCCTCTTAAAAGACAAAACATTTCATGTAACATTTAAAGGACTGCAGTTGCAAAGTCCAACATTCCAAAACCTCAGAAATGCCAGTATGTAGATTCCTAATGCAGCCATATTTTGGATCACATGTATTCATAGAAAACAACCTTGGGCATACATTTCTCCAAAAAGGCTGATACTTCCATGAGGGTACAAAATGTACAGCAGTTGTTAATGAAAGACTATTCACTACCCTTTTTTTTCTCCTTAGGTTCTATTGTATATCCCTTAAATTATGCTCCGAAGTAACATTAGTTTTTTTGAAGGCTTTTCTGCAGTGATCACAGCTACAGTGAACATGTCTCAGAAATACTAATACCTTCCTCCCTCTCACAACACACCAATAAGGTCTTTTCACTTTAACAGATGGAGCGACAGAAACAGGTTAAGATCCTAAGTATACAGTAGCTCTGCTTTTCTAGTTTGAGACATTGAGATTTAATCTAAAAGCAATTAAAATTGACTTGAAATCAGAATCAAAACCACTTCTGTCTAGAATTTTTGTATTGCTTAGCTATTATAAAAGGTTCAGCCCAAAAACACCAGCCACACACTCTTCCACAGAATATACAGCACAAATTAACTTATTCAAGGCTGTACTCCACTTTACAGCTTCTCTCATCTACTTTACCAAGGGAGGTGAAACATGATATCTCTCTGTCCACAGCAATGGAGCAATCACTTCTTGCCATCAGGACACATATTTGGTCCCGTTAGTTTTGGAACAACCCCAGGTAAGAGTTCAGGCCTTCAGGTTTCAAATAATTTAAGATCAATGTTGATATATACCACATTTCACATTACATCTGCATATATTTACACAATCATACTACTATCACTAAATTGTAAAATAGAAAAGTTTACATTCTACAATGCATGACATAGGACTGTATCGTATGATGCAGTACATAAAATATGAAAAATACAAAATATTGTGCAGTATGTTCTCTATATACACACTTTCGTTATGCAAATGTAGAGCAAGATAAAATGACATGCCCTTGATTTACATTTTAAGGCACCCAATCTAATAAAGCTGGGTTGATAATTACTACAGTCCTCATAGTGTTGCTTAAGCTTATATGTATGGCACTCCACAGCACAACTGATGCTGAAGCAGATGCTGACAACACTATGTATTGTACAGTTCAGCAACATTACTTGAGAAAACCGAAACTGTAAGAACTGGCAGGTTGGGGAAAAGCCAAATTCACAATAACTAAGAATGAGTTCTCCTGTTTAACTTACATCTCCTTCAGTTATCAGTATATTTACAAAAAACAGGTAACCTTCTCCAGTAGCTCAAGCAAATGCCTAGCTTATTGTTTTGGCCACAAATAATGAATTTGAGCAGAGGGTTAGTTAACTCCTTGTTAGAAACCTTGTACAGCTTTCTGCCTTATCACAGCAAGAGCAACAAATTTAAACATTCTTGGAAATTATTTTTCAATAAAAAAGGGCTAAGCTTCACATAACCTTCACAGTTTCTGTTCTGTTCAGAATATCTGACTCTTCTCCCAGACCTTAGCGGATGTGGACACTGATACAACAAGCACATAAACTTCCAAATAATTAAAAGTAATTTGAACAAAAACACACTAAAGTAATACACTGAACAGAACAAAATTCCTTAATTTCTTATATCAGACCAAAAAAAACCCAAAACAACAACAAAAACAAACAAACAAAAAACCCACAAAACAAACAAAAAGAATAACTCTGGCTCAAGGTGAGAAAAAAAAATATCTTTCTTCAGAGAACCTTACTTTTATGGCAGTACAGTGCAGAAGCTTTTCTGGTTTACATAACAGGGTCACATAACCCTGTCTGACACATGCAGCCTGGTCAGTAACTTAGATATCTATGTATACTGGATGACTAGGTACCACAGCAATAGTACTCTGAAGATTTTGTATCATGCCATAGCTACTCACATATATTTCTTTCTTAACTTTGGCAGCAATTTCTGTACAGTGAATTCTTGATTCTTTTTAGTAATACACATTAGTAAAAAATGAGTAAAATTTATGGTTCTTTAGTATTTTCAGTGAAGAAGAGCATCTTTAAAATACATTTACATTTCATTACCCTTCCACAGAACAAAGCTGGTGCCACAATGGTATGATAAAAAACAAAACCCAAGGTCTTAAATGCCAAACATCCTCGTTCAATATGAGAACACTGAACTGCTGCACATTTGTAACAGTGATGTGGTCTCTCCCCTTAAAATGTTTCTGCAGTACATCCATGAAAAAACTATTCTTCCTCTCCCAGGAGATTACACTGGCTACGGAAGAGTCTGTAAAGGACTGCTAAAAAAGGCATATTTACATACCTTTTATGAACTACTTTTCATGTAAAATCTGCAAATAGAAAAAATTTATTGTCTCCAAAATCTATTCGGTATGGCAAGCACTTAAAACTTCCAAACACTTTAAAGTAATTTGAACAGACATACACTGAACCCCTAGGCAGCGCTTGAAATCAGGCACTAAAGAGGTGGATTCTTGTCTTTTGTCTTTGTTATCTTGTCTTCTGTCTTTGTTATCTGGAAGGCAACCTGAGAAAAGAGGTTGTCTCCCTCACCTAGACTTAACTCTGATCTCCTGCTCCCTCTTTTCAGGTCTGCTGACTTTGCATATCTTTTTCATTCTCTTTCTGGAGAGAATCAGGTTAAAAGGAGGTCCTTTGCTTTCCCCGATGTGCTGTGCCTTAATCATAAACACAACTCTTTAAACAGAGAACTTCATCTCCCTTCTCGCCTGTGGGTAGCTGTAATGGGTAGCTTATTGTGTAGCACTGCTCACCTGTATTTAGGAGAATACAATATATCTTTTGGTCAGCATACTACTTCCTCTTAATTTCTTCTGTTTTCTTCCCATACGTAGGAATTAATCTGTTGCTTTTATCTACATGAGCCTTGTGTGTTGTACTTAGGGTGAAGAACAAGGGATTATTCTCTGGATATTTATGTATTTATCTTTAGTAAGTAGCTACTGCAGGCTCTTGAAAGGAATTAGACCTTTTGAGCCTATTAATGTTACCAGTTGCTCACTGGGTTTCCATTTTTAGTTGTCTCATGGATTAAATGAATCTGTAGGTAAGGAGTCTTTCCTTAAAGCGCAATAAGAGATTCCTCCTTTCCCTTTAATGGTCCTCTTCAGATTCTTCTGTGATTGAAACGTGCAGTCCTTGTTATCTTCCAATCTTCCTTTGAATTACATAAAGGGAACCTGGTGTCTGTACTGATTTTCCAAATTAGTAAGGATATAGATGTTGCACATTTTGACTGGTAGTAGTATAGTAACTATTACATGTTACTTCGCTGTTGGTTTGGGGGTTTCCTTTTTTTATTATTTATTTATGTTATTTTCCATTGAACGGGTTAAATAATCTGGTTATTTTAGGCAAACAGAAAAAAATT
Organism: Neopsephotus bourkii; assembly: GCF_033783945.1. NCBI lineage: Eukaryota > Metazoa > Chordata > Aves > Psittaciformes > Psittacidae > Neopsephotus > Neopsephotus bourkii. The sequence goes on along the minus strand of NW_026900539.1, from coordinate 74,809 downwards.
TAATTTTAAAATGTTTCATTATTTTGAAATGCTGCTTCTTGGATATTAATGGCTTGATTCTTATTTGGGTAATTCATCGGTAAGGAAAAAAATTAACAGAAAAATACCTGAAAATACTGTTAAATATAACTAAATAATCCTCTTACTTAATATTATTGCAGGTTAAATGTGAGGAAGAATTCCCTTCTGACACAACTGTAGAATTGCTATTTTTTTTTAGCATCTGAGGATTTACATCACTGCAAAATTATATTTCTTGCAGACCAATACAATATATATTGCAAAAATACAGTAATGACATCCCTATTCCATTCAAATACGGTGGTATATGCGTTTTTCAGTACTTCAGGGTAAGAAAGAGTTACATGAAGTAACTTAAATAAGCAGGAAGCACAGCAGAATGGAGTTAGCATGCAGTAATGTAGCCTGTATCTCTTGGGTTTCAGTCAATTATTGAAGGGTAGCATAGCACGCTGTGTAACTGTGAAGCTATGAGCCTCAGAAAGCCTGTTATGTTTCAGGTTGGCACAATATAAAAGTAGATTTATAGTAAAATGAGATAAGAATATGAGCCCTTGAGAAAAAAAGTATAGCTATTTTTCTATTATTTATTTTCATAATGTTTCATATTTTACTCCACTCCTATCACCATCTTTCACAGCCATATTCAGGATAGGGAAGAGAAGGAATTGAGATTTCTTCGTTCCTGTTTCTTCCCAGCAGAAGTGAAATATGTAGTAAACCACGATTTACAAGCAGTTATGTCAGTAATGATACTTGTCTAGCTACAGTGAAGGAATAAAACTCATTGTGTTCCCATCTAGTTTTAAAAGAGTCCTGCTAATTCTTGTGGACAAGTCACTGACAAGGGATCTTCCTAAATCTGGGCATGCGGTTGCAGTTGCACAGGAATACATAATGATGATTTGTCTCCAAAACTGTGTTAGAACCAGGGCAAGGTTAGCCTTAATTAACTTACTAGAAGTAGGGAGAAGCTTTAATCTTGGTAACAAGTTCTGGAGATGTAATTTTATTGTTCAGCATGATGTTTGGTCAGGTGTTTTTTTAAGTTCAGCATTAAGAATAAAAGCCATCATCACTGAAGTCCTTTTGTCCTCAAGAAGCTTCTGATCCATGTAGCCTGTAAAAATTGATGTTTGTTCTCAGGAGGATCATGTCGGAAATAGGGTATCACATACTGCAAGCATTTTCTCTTCCATTAAGATTGGTTAAAGTGAGGCATTTTTCAGTAGCATTTTGTATGTTTCTTTTTCTGTTCAGGTTATTTTCCCTCAGTGAACACATCTGTCACTTTCTAAAGCTACAGTTCAGTGTAATTTTTTTGGAAATTTCAGAAGAGTTCAGAAAAGCCTTACTCTAAAAAATGTGTATGGTAGATTAGAGTTTCTGCATCTGAAACTGATTCTCTGATTCACCAGTTCTGTAGTTGCTTCTAGAAGGTAAAGTTTAAAACTGCAGGCTATCAGTGTCTTCTTTAGTGCCTTTTTACTGACTGCCTGGGATGCAATCCTTTCAAATGCCATCAGCACAGCCCAACTGTATTTTCTGCTTAGATTCGGTAACAATTACCTCTTCGAGTCTTAGTCATTATTGTATAAAAAAATATACCATTGAACATGACAAAGATCCAGCCTCTCCTTTATGGTCTTCGCATAAAAATATTTTTTTGTAGCATATTTCTCTGCTGATCACTTAAGTCACCTATATTTATTCCAAATGTGTTGCACTAAGAAAGGAAAAAAAACCATGGTAACATTACTTTGTCCTCCTGAGTCAGAATCCTAAAACATGGGAAATAAGGAATGTGTTTTTTGGGATAAAGATTAACTTCTTGAAAAGTTTCTTATTGCAAACTTTCTTATTGCTGTTACCTTAATTATTATTTTATGACACTCAATCCCCCTTTTTTTTTTTTTTTTTTTATCCAAGCACTGACCTTGTTTCCCGTTTTCCAGGTTACCACTTTTCACTTACATATCTGGAATGTGAATAATGTGCATTTTTAAGTAAATGTGGTTTTGGGATCTATTCTCTCACACCTCACCACAAATATGTCACCGCCAGCAGTAGAAGTTCTGTCGTAATGGAAGGAGATCTGCTGCTGCAGGCATTCATCTACCATACCATACAATGACACTTTTGCAATATTTGACAATTCTGCAAGAAAGTTTCCTGTGCAGTCAAGAGTCAGTTTTCAGTCCTTCTTGTGAGTAACAGGAATTATAAAGCCAGGCTGCTGAAATACATTGAGCTGTAGGTGTGGAGAGGAAAAAAAAACCAACCAAGATTTGCAGCTTTTAAAGTATACTTAAAGAGAAATAAGTTGATGGAAAAAGAGGTAGCAGTTTAGGCAAAATGTAATATGAAAGATAAGACCAGCAAAGGTCTTTTGTTGAAGCATACAGCTGTGAACAATGTTGTTCAATCTTTCAACCAAATTCATTAATACATTAATTCTTATTCCTGCAAGCAAGCTCATATGGACCTTGTAGGTTAAATATACTTCAAATGGATTTGGAAGTTTAATATACTCAGAATAAAATAGGTAGTCTCTTGATTTGTATTTGTCCTGGGTACAGCTGCCACAGTTATTTTTCTCTTTCTTAATAGCTGATGCAGTGTTGAGTTTCAGCTTTATTTTGACAACAATGCTGATAACAAATCAGTGTTTTAGTTGTTGCTACGCAATGCTTTCCCTGATCGAGGACTTACCCCTGCCAGTGAGGAGGGGCATAAGAATCTGTGAGGGAGCAAGGACAGGACACCTGACTCAAACTAGCCAAAGGGGTATTCCATACATCAGCACATCATGCCGACAATACGAACAGGGGGGAGTCACTCAGAAGGGCAGATTGCTACTTGGGTTGGGCTGGGTATTGGTCAGCAAGTGGTGAGCAATTGTATTGTGCATCACTTGTGTTTATTGGCTTTTTTTCCCCTTTCCTTTTTTAGTTTTATATTCTCTTCCCTTGTTATTTGCCTTAGAATTCTTATTGATATTAGTAGTAATAGAAGTGGTTTAGTACAGTACCTTATTTACTGGAATGTCCTTATCTCAACCTGTGAGGTTTACTTTCTTTCGATTCTCCTCTCCATCCTACACATGGGGGAGGAAAGCGGTGACTGAGAGAGAGACTGCATGGTTCTGAGTTACCGGCTTGGCTTAAGCCATGACAGTCCTTTTTGATGTCCAACGAGGGACATAAAGGGTTGAGATAACGACAGATCTGACCAAAGTGCATCAAAATGAATTTGTGGCAAGCATTCATTGTTTTGAATTAATAGTCACTCATTACAGTGTTGATCTATTTGCTCTTGGAGTTGGTGCTCTTGGTCTTAGAGTTTTGTTATATCACACCTTACTTGCAGCAAGTATTTGCTGTTTTAGCATTTACCAGTTCTGGGGCCTGGGCTAAGGTTACCGTTTTGTTGTTTTTTATGATAATGGCTTGTGATACAAAAGAATTAGATATCATGAAACTGATCTGGTATGTGTTCTCAGCATTGCCATCACCTCTATACTTTTGAAGGCATGTAATGGGAACTGCTACCAATTACACCTCTTTTTTTGCCCCCTTGGAAGGCCAGCCTATGGAAGAAATATCCCCCCGCGCCTTCCCCCTCCCCCACCAGGATATTTTCAATGGCATTTGAAAGTTTTAGAGATTTTTAATATCCTTTGAGTACTCTTGAAACCAGCACGCTCCTTTCACTGGGAACCATCATTTTGTTGAATATGGTTCAGGTCTTGTCTAAGGTTAAACAGCGATCTAAGAATACCACCAAGAGATCTTCCCTGAGGCTGGAGAGCTGTGAGTGGCAGGGTGTGTGAGACAGTATAGGCAAATAACTAGGCCAGTGGGCCCCTCCAGTGCTTTGGAACTTCACCACTGAACAAGTGTGAAATCCAGGAAAACTAGTAAAACTGTTCAAAAAGGTGTGCTGTCATCCTGGCAATACCAGAGAGGTACAAATAACTGCAGCTAGCTGGGGCTTGGCCTGTGCTAACAGAGCTCTGCTCAACATTATCCAGTACTCTCAAGGGGAAAAATATGTCTCTGGCTCTGATGGCCAAGCAACAGACAATGCAGCTACTCCAAGCACAGCATCCACTCCAACACCAGTGAAAGACACTGCAGCCACTCCAACTCTAGTAGCGGGCATTGCAGTGAAACCAAAGGATCATGCCACTATCAGTTGCCCCTATAAGCAAGAGGAAAAGCAGATGAAAAGTATGAAAAGCTGCTTGTGTAGTGATGGAAGATGAAGACTCAGTGCCAGAACTAGAGGGGGGCGACACCTGAACGAGAGGAATGAGAGGGATTAGTACAAGAAACAGAGAAAGAGGGAGAACAACGGGTAATTTCTCAATCCCTGTCCTTGACTGAGCTGCAGAATATGCAAAAAGACTCTGGCCACCTTCCAGCGGAGAACATCATCAACTGGATACTCCGATGCTGGGACAATGGGGCCAACAATCACGAACTAGAGGGTAGGGAAGCCAAACAGCTAGGATCACTTGCTAGGGAAAGGGGAATCAACAAAGGAATTGCAAAACAGAAACGAATCCTCAGCCTCTGTAGGCGGCTCTTGTCAACTGTGAAGGAAGGGTAGTTCTGTGCTTCTCTAATTCACTGTGTGAAAACCTATACATCATATGTTTATATGATAGGGAAAGTGTGAAATATATGATGGTGCTTCTTATGGGAAAGTATTACTTGCAGAATTAGATTTGATACCTTTCCTATCCTTCAGGAGATGTATTTTAGTCTATAGTACATTGATTTACTATTTGAGAGGAGAGATAGTGACAGTCACGCTTTCTCGCCTTGAGAATGAATTACTCTATTTTTTTCTAATATATTCTAAGGAATTTTGTTCTGTTCAACTAACACTAAGCTAATACAGACAGAGCACATCTTAAGGTTTGGAATTTTATTTTCTTTAGCTGAAGGAAAAATTCATCTACCATAACTGTATACTAATCTAATTTGCTGAAGTTTTCAGCTGGACTTAAAGTTTGTCTGCCCACTCTCAAGCATGGACTAAAATTAAAAGTAATAGAAAATTCACATCCTAAATATCTTTCCATGATGAAGTTACTGTTAGTTTTAAAATCTAATTAAGTAGAATTCATAGTAGTAGTTACACAGTACTGCACTACTGTGATTATGAAATCACACTGGAAATAATTCTCTTTCAACATCAAGGCAAATGCTATTTAGTAAAAGACAAACTATTTTATTTTCAGTTCAAAGTATCTCCTCTAGCTCAAGGTGTCTCCAGTTTTCAAGATGAAAATAATTTTTGATGTGCGAATTTCCTCTACCCTTTATCCAATAATGTCAGATATTTCTGGAAAATAGTCTGCTCAGGATCTGCGTTTTCTGGCCAGACTTCATAATCTTCTCCTGGCAGAAGTTCTGAACTATTTAGGGGTACCCAATGTCCTCCAGAGAGTGAGAGCACAAGACACGCATTACAAGAAATTCATGCTGTGAAAAACAAGGCTTTAAGGGGGAAAAAAATCACATGGCAGTTCAAAACTCAGTGAGGGGTTGTTTTCTGGTTTGGTTTTTTTTTTTTTTGTTGTGTTTTTTTCCTCATTTGGTAATTATTTTTGGTTAACATTTCAGGGCAAAATCAGTAAACCATATCCAGGAAGTAGCCATCAACACAGAATAAACTCCTTTCATTTGATCCTCCTCTCTCCTGTGTCAGTGTTTCTATACTTGCAATTTAGGAACAACTAAAACTTGTTACTTTTCATGCATTACTACTCAACAGTTGCCTTCAAGCACCATGAATCAACTTTAATGTTGTGTCTTCTCCTTCCCCCCCGCCACTTCTTCCTGTCCTTCAGATATACACATACCACTTTTTACCATCACACAAGCCATGCACTTCTCACAAGACATAGATGTAAGACTGTGACTTAAAGTCACTGCTTTACAACGTACTTATTTGGTTGATACATTCAGATATTAAGAACTTCACAAAATGCATCCTGAATGAGGTTCAAGTAACAAATATAAGTCTTCCTAACAAAGCATAAGACCAACTGTGTAAGCATCAACAGAAGCATCTGTAAATGTAGAAAACCAAAAACCATGTGTTCTACCATCTTCAGGAAAGTTGCAGTTTGAAAGAGCATTTAAAATAACTATAATCTAGATAGCAGGCAACAGACTAAAACACTCTTGTTAGAAGAGAAACAAAGTTCTGGAGGAAACCAAGTATGCTACAACAAATGTGACTTCTGCAAGTCTTGATAAGCAGCATCAAGGGCCTGGTTTAAAGCTCATGTCATGCTGAACTTTACCCAAGAGTCTTCTGCCTCACACCTTCCAGGAGATTGTTACACAGTTTCCTACTTTTCATCTCCCCTCCCCCCCTCCACCTTTCTGGGCCTTAGGACACACATTTCAATACCAGAAGCTGTCACCTCCAATCTCAGTGATTACTTACCCTTGGACAACATAGCTGTACAGAGGTCTGTGCTAACTAATAATGTCAAGAAGGACAAGGTGTGTACTTGGGGGGAATTTTTTTCCCATCAGGTTAATAACCAGGTTTCCCGAAATACATTTTCTGAATCAGATACAAAAAAGAATATTAACACACAATGATACTGAGGTTAGGAGTGCCTAAATCCTTGACTTCTGTCATCACAAAGTACAAGTTTTCCCAAATTACCCTGTAAAGTTCCCTGCACAATTCATGAAACGGGCACAGAGCTTAAAAAAATGTAAAATAAAACCTGCAACATCTAAAATATCCTTGCCATCTCCACGTATCAGTACACCGATTAAGTCAGCCAAATGAAATGCCTGAGAGGGATATGCCTATTTCCCAGGACTTTGGGTTGCAAGTGAGGTGTTATTGCTAACATCAAATAGAAAACTGATGAGCACAAAGAGAGTTCACAGCTCTGTGGCTCTGATGGGGATACCTACTTAAGTAGGTAGAGATGTTAGCTTTACCTGTGCTTCTGTGATGGGTTGGGCATTAAAACTAATATAATTTGCAGTATTAAAGCACACCATTAAATTCAAAAAGCCTCAGACGTGAACAAACATCTGCTAAGGCTGCCAAAATAAATGCTTCTTGACATGAATAACAATAAAGCCATGAACATTGGGCGCTTACGATATTCTAACAACCTAAGAGGATAGGTGAGAATACACATCTCAGCCTCCAGCATCTAAGGTCACCCCACATAGAACTTGGAACTTAGTTTTATTTGCTGAAAGTCAGAGTCAGTGTTTAGGTCTCTCAGAATGAAACCAACAGCTGTGAAATGTCTGTTGTCAGACAAGCCTTGAGTAGTTGTAAAGGCAAAGGACTTTAAAAGAAAAACACTGTTTTGTTGTCTGGGACAGAAATCTCCATAAAATCTCTGCAACATGTGTAAGGATTCTGCTTGTTTCTATAAAAAGCTGTGTTGTAACAAAGAAGAATACAACAGTTTTATACTGCATACAGGCATGACAAGCATAAAATTCACAACTAAAAATGAAGAAATATGAATATTCTGAAATTAACACTTGAAAAGCAATTGTAGTTTGACAAGATTACCAAGAATTATATGACCAGTTGCCCTACTCCAGCTCATACATTTGCTTAATGCAGGACTAAATGTTTCAAAATATTGACCTTTTACTATTCAACATCATGATGTCAAAGCTAAATATCACACTTCAGAAAGTCAAGCTGGGTTCTGATTACTGCACCCCATGTTCAGTAAACTAAGCTCTGACACAGCTTTAACAGGAGGAAACAGCACATGCTAACTGAAACTTTTGGATTAAGGTACAGTGACTTCCAATTTTTCATACAGCCTGTGGTTTAAGGTGTATATTGTCTGGAAGCTACTGCATAACTTCATAAAAGCCCACAGAAAACCAGCCTATTATGTGGTTCCCAAAAGGCTGATGGCTAAGCAGTAATTTATAAAGATGACTTTGACAGCCTAAGTCGCCAACTGTCACAGTACATCTGCACTTGTAAGATGACAAGTGCCATATGTATGATTCACAGAATTAGCACCATGCTCAGTGATTCCTGAAGGTTGAAAGATCTTTAGTTGATGTCTTTCCTGAATATACACAAATTATGTAAGGATTAGATAATTCTATTTCCCAGATTACAATGGATTTACAGTTGATTTACAGGCTGGTGAGCATAGATCATTCCATCTTCGAGCAAGAGACATTGTGGTTGATCAGCATTTGAGAGGGAAAGCCTGCAAGCTTTTAAAAGAAGAACATAAACTCGGTATTTAATACTACTGGAATCAATTTAAAATTTCAACAGTGTACCTGTATAATCTGTCTCTATAATCCTGAGATTTTACAAATCCTATGTATGGCAATTGCTCCTTCTCTTCCTGTTATATCAAAGACTCATTCACCAGAAATGAGAGTTGCTTCATAGAAGTAACAGCAAAAGTAAATTCAGAAGTGCTTTTCTAAAATCAAAACATTTACTTCACAGAGTAAAGTTAGTCACTACCTGACAGCACAGGCAGATATTCAGTTTTTCTATAATTATTTGGGGGCTTAAATATCACTTCAAGGTTGTCAGAACAGAATTCTAGTGTCATAAGCACCTACAATATTTTTAAAGTATATTATGGTGGCTAGGTTTTTTTTTAGTATTATTACTTCCATATTGTATATCTACTCATTAAAGTGAGAAGAGATTAAATAAAATTTACAAAATTTTAGATATGCCTACATAAAATTATCTTGATAATAGCATAATTGTTCCAATCTGCATAGCTTATTTTCATAAAAAAAATGGAACCTTTTCCTGACATCTCAGAGTACCCAGATCCATTGTCATCCAACACTGTTACACCCTCTTGAAAGATGCCATTGTTACTTCCTCTCTAGTCAGTTATCAGTTATGGTTAGTAAATAGTAACTTACTGTTGTAATTTTTACCAGTTAAAACGGAGCAGTATTTTTGAATAAATCCCTACTAATCAAAATCAGTAAGAAACATGCTCATTCCCTTCCTCCCCAGGAGACTTCCTCTTGCCAGTTTACCAGTTTCTCTTACCAGTTACTGGTTTGCTTAAATTTTTCTACAGGTAACAGGGCAATGACTACACCTTACAGCTCAGCAATAAAACAACAGAAGTGTACCCATTTGTTTTCTTTTGTTTTTCTTGAAAGATTTTAGTCTTATCTTGATCTTCTTGCTAAAACCCAGACACTGGACACAACCATGTATACTCATAGATTTGCTGAGACACATTAATTCAACTAAGTGGCAAGCTGCCTTCCTCAGAATGGGTACAAGCTATAGATACTTACAGGGGTTAACTTTCCTCTACAGTCAATATCAACAGGTATATTTCCAGTCAACGATAATGCAGAATAGGCATCCCTTCTCTAACTAAAGCCAGTGCTTGCAAATAAAATGCCTTAAGTTTCATCTTGTAGTTTAACATAACAGTTAACTGCTCTAAGTGTGGAGTTACTGGGCCTCTGACTAAAACATCAATAGTATGAAATAAATTCTCTGTATGCATTACAGGCAACGAGCTTGCTAACCAGTTTTTTTCGTTTCTGAAGTTTTCTGAAGACAAATTTAATCCCATGAAGACCTAAACCCCACTGTCTCCTACAGGTATACAGTTCAGCAAAATCCCAAATCTTATATACTTGCCTTCTATGACCACTGCATACTTGTCACAGTTACATCTGATTTTTCCATGCCAAAACGTTATGTCCTGTTCAGCCTGATGATGTTAGCACTGTTAGAAATGTAGTGCCTACTGCTTTGTCAGTTTTGGGGTAGATAAACAATTATTTCCACAGACTGTTTTGTGTTACCTACATATCATCTGGTTTTTTTACATGATATTGCTGAAAGAAACTACTAGATCCACCAAATCATATTAAGGATAAAATATACTCTGCTTTTCACCATGGGAATGTCCGGATTTACTTCAGAAGCCTGAAGCATTAATAAACCCCTCCGTCAAAAAATACAACCCTGCATCCTTTTTGTAAACAATTGTGTAGGCTACCATGAGTCAGAGTAAACATGTTAGGCACGTGCTGTAGAAGATGCACCACCATTCACCCTGTACTTCTGTAGGCTACTTACATTAATACAATCAGATCACGGACAAACAGTGGTTTTCATCAGTGGTAACAGAGAAAAGGGAATATGATCATTATTGTCAATAGGAAGCTTTATATGTCAGTGCAATACAGGACTTCATATACAGCTGAAGCCTGCAAACCAAGACTATAAATATCAGCCTTTCAGTATTTTTCTCCAGGATGCACTGTTCAGTTCATGTACTTATTTGGGAAATAAAACACATATTCCACTTTAGTTGGCTTTGGGGTTGTTTGGTTTGTTTTTTTTTTACTTGTGTTTTTATTTTCCATCTTTCAGTACTTTAAATTAACTTGCTTTATGGAATATGGCTCTACAAAGCTTTCTGTCATTTTGTAGAAGCTTTGACAGAGCACGTTTTCATACACTGGAAACACCAGCAAGTTAACATGACTATCATTAGTACCACATAGCAGATTAAAAACCTCCACCCATTTATTAGCACCTAAGCAAAGCACTAAGCATTCACACAGGAGTGTGAAGAAAAAGAATATAGGAAAAAAGGAAAAGAAGCATGTGTTCTCACTTGAGGGAGCAGCTTTTCAGGCTTCAAAGAATATTTGCACTTCCCCTTTCTGAAGTATTTTCATTAAAACTTCTTTTTGTATACCTAACTAACTTAAAATTAACAAGGAAGGAACAAAATCCAGAATTTGCATTTATATTTCTAAGAGTTTTGCACGTCCTCACTGAAGCAGGTTATTAGAAGTCAGCTCTGTATCAGTATATATCTTGCAAAAAAACCCCAGGGCTGCAGGTCTGGTATTTGTTCAGGTCCAGAAAGCCCAAGTGCTCCAAAAAACTCAGCAGGCAAGTTCAGCATAGGCAGCAATAAAGGGGATGACAGATCTCTTCAGTTAGGGCTGCTCCAGGCCTTCCAAACATCACCTGCAGGTGACTATAAGCAGTGCAATCACTGATGTTTAGAGAGGCAGCTATTTTACTTGCAACTGTACTATAAATCAGTGCCTATTCCTGTTGCCTTGGCTTTCCCTAGTAAATTTGAGCTGTTCCAATGCTAATTTTATGATTTTATGAAGGTCAAACAAAATCTTTACTCACTTCTATTGAAGCTTGAACACGATAACTTCTAAAACTCTGTCAGCATGTTCAAGTTCACTGTCAAATGAGAGCTGGATTAGAGCACTGGAGCATGACAATACCATTCTGGGTTTTATGCTAATGGATTCTGTTGGTCTTGAACAGACCTCAAAAAAAAATTTAGAAATCATTCTCTGCAACTCTACTTCTGAGAAACATAACTAATAGCTTCTGTCATTTACAAAATTACACTGTACAATTCTCTGGTCAATTACACTACAAAGTACATCTGCTTATTTAACAACAGCCACAGTCTGAGTACTCATTCATACATATGCAGTGAAAAAACACAAGATTTTTGATAGAGAAAATCAACATGTCTCCTATTTACTTAGAGGAGAATATTTCCTGTTACTGCAATTAAAATTTTTGGAAAGCACATTTTAAAGATGTTACGTAGTGATCAGTGGAACATATGGGATATTGTAGACAAAGCATGAAAATACATGGATACATATACAGAAGTTGGAAAACAAATATATGTGTGTCTGTGTGTGCATATGTTTCTATTGCATTTGCTTGGGCTGAATTGTTCTGTGTTTTGTATAGAAAGGGCAACATCAGAGACTTGTGGCATCAAAGTAATAATTTCAATACCTCTCACACACATAAATCTGAACTTACTTAGCTATGTTAAATTTTCAAAGTTAAAAGAATCACAAAATATATATCACAATATATATCACAAAAGTATACTTTTAAAGGTCAGTTATAATTCTCATCTAAGACATGGAGACACGGACAGTGGGACTGAGCGGAGCCTCAGCAAGTTTGCTGACACCACCAAGCTGTGTGTTGCAGTAGACATGTTGCAGGGAAGGGATGACATCCAGAGGGACCCTGACAGGCTCGTGAGGAGGGCTTCAACAAAGCAAAGTGAAAGGTCCTGCACCTGGATCGAAGCAATTCCAAGCACAAATACAGAGACGGGATTGAGAGCAACTCTGAGAGCAACTTGAGGGTGCTGGTTGACAGGAAGCTATGAGCCAGCAGTGTGCCAGAAGGTTGAGGGAAGTGACTCTAAGCATCTGCTCCGCTCTAGTGAGACCCCAGGTGGAGTACTGCATCCAGCTCTGGAGCCCCAACACAAGAGGCTCATGGACCTGCTTCAGTGAGTCCAGAGTAGGGTCAGAGAGACGATCAGGAAACTGGAGAACCTCTCCTATCAAGACAGGCTGAGAGAATTGTGCTTGGGAGACCTTATAGCATCCTTCCAAAACATAAAGGGAGCCCACAAGAAAGCTGGCAAGTAACCGAAAGAGGGGAGATTTAAATTAGATATTCGCTATGAGGGTGGTGAGACACTGCAACAGGTTGATCATAGAACTTGTGGCTGCCCCATCCTCGGAACTGTTCCAGCGCCAGGATGGATGGAGCTTTGAACAATCTGGTCTAGTGGGAGGTGTTCCTGCCCATGGCAAAGGGGTTGGAACTGAATGATCTTTAAGGTCTCTTCCAACCCAAACCATTCTATGGTTCTATGATATACCTTATCTCCATATTGAGTACTACTGACTGCTGATTGGTCAGTGGTAATCTTTTTTTTTTTCCCCCAAGTCTTAGAGAAAAAAGTCTTAATAGGAATTTTTTACTTCATAAACTGGTTTGGTTTTTTTAAGACTTTCTTCGCTTTTCAGCTACCATTTCTTTTGCAAGTTACAGCTGAGAGGCGCTTTCCAAACCTACCAAGTGTTGCAGGTATCTACTGATACAACGTTCTACTTTGGAATTTCCATCCCATTTCTTATGAACACACAAAAATGGCAATTTCAGGGCTCAGAGCTGCCCATAATATAGGGCCTGAAAAATTCTTTTTTTTAAAGATCATACAAACATTCATGCTATGCTAATGAATCATCTGACATAAATGCACCCTAGCAACTGCAGGTCATGGCATTCATATGGCCTGGGATTTTCCTCATGTGACACAAAGCAGCTGGAATCAGGGATTTTGGCCACAAGTCTGACTATCCCGCAAACAAGAAAGGATAATAGCCTGCCCTTAAGTACCTAATTAAAAAGCCCAAACAAACCATCGGCTGCCAGCTAACCACAGGACTGACTACTCATTCACTCTGTGTGTGTGTGATTTCTTTGTATTGCATTAGCCCACTGCTCTTTTATTCTGTGTGCATCCTTTACTCTGTGTGTTTCATTTCTCTGTATAGCTTTACACTACTACTCCCCTGTTGCTCTCTAAATCTGCGGTAATGCACCCTACAAAACACACAAGCTCCAAAGCAAGATCCCAAGCATCCTAGCAGCAGCAGGAATTATAAAATGCTTGTGCTTTGGAAGGACACGACTTTAGTGAAGGGAAATACACCTAATCTTCACAAACAAGTGCAATTATTTGAACTCCCTAATGCAATATTAAGACTGACACTATCACAACTGTAACAGCATCAGAAGAAGTATTACAGTAATCTGATCTTTTGTATAATGTCGGGTAGAAAAACTACTAGAATCTTAATTTCTGTTGCTGTTTATAGTCATGTATGTGTATAGGTATTATCTAATATAAAGATACCTAGTTTCCAGTTAAAAAATACATCGGCTGCCTAGGCAAGTTGTCAAAATGCTTCAGTTTTCCTCTTTCTAGACATGACTTAAGATCTTATTTTGAATATGAGTTCATACAGTTGTTTTTAGATTGTGGTAGTTATACAATGGTGTATTTCACTAGCTTTTCATCAGCTATACTTCCCATGTAGGTATTAATCAACTGTAAAGAGATAATTTGATTTTTATTTTTTCTTTCTATTCATGGATCTGAGCTATACAAATGAACTGAAACTACAGAAATCACGTAATTCCACCCACTGAAACAACCTCTGCAATACCAAAAGCAAATTCAGCCTTATTCCCAAACACTGGCTTTTCCAACTGAAGGTCATACGCATCAGGATTATAACGATTATACAGAAAACATGAATTTAACGTGCAATCCTCTAAAAGACACATGCCTCAGAAAAATAATAAAAAAAGATACGTTGCTCAGGTCCATTTGGAAAAGCATCTAGGTGTTCACCATTTACCTTGTTTCACAGATTCCATACGAAATTTGTTCAGGTGGCAGACAAAAAGCTTTCCTAACTGGAAGTACTGTCAATTTAGACTAAGTTCAGAGCCAAGGCAGACACTTTCTGTCTTGGGAACTACGACAAATAATAAGATCTGTTTACCCACTCAAAAACACTTACAAAACACACTCAAGTCTCTTGGGTCAGAAACTTATCTCCCAGCAAAGAGAAGGCCCTTGAAATCCATGCCCCATTTCTCCATTCTAACACTGCTTCCAGAGTTTTCCACTAGTTTTTCAGGCCACATGGTATTCTTTGTTCTTTCAGGCAAATGCAGCTCCTGTATTATAGAGAGAACTGTCCTTAGTGGATTCAGTTCTCAGCTTCCAATGCCTTTGATCTTCTGTCTTGATTCAAAGCACAAAAATGGCAATCCTGGCAGTGGCATGTGCAACCCAAAAATAACACCCAGTAACGGAAGTATTCATCAGAAATAACCAAGAGTCTGGGTGCAACTGAAGGTTTTGACTGACATTTGCCCTACCCAGTGTTAAAATCACAACCAAATACAAGTTACATGTCTGATCACACGCAAAGAGCAAGGATCCTCCATAGGTTAAAATACAAAATGCTTTTTTAAAGAGAATTTTAATTAAGGGTATTCTCATTATTACTTTTCTTTCAAAATATTAATCCCCACTGGTTTTGTATGCAATAGAAACTATTACATTATTACTAGTGATTTACAATATGGAAATGAAGAAGGATCAAGAGTTCCTCCATCCACCCCTCATTTCACTTTAAAAGCTAGAAGACAGAAGGGAGTGTCTACCTTGTACTACTACTTTTTTTTTTTTGTTCTTTTACTTTTCCCATTTTCCTCCCTAGTACAATAGAAGTTTTAACAAGAACATTAGCAAATGTTCTTTCAAACTTATACATAGCATATCATCCATTATTTTGTGAGTTCCCTAACTTCTTTTGTGAGGCCATAACTAATAGGGTTTTTACTGCTTTTTAGTAAACCTCACTGCCACCTCATTTGTCTTCTCAACAGATCTCATCTGCCAACAATTTAAAGTAATCCATTCTCTCTTTTGTACTGCAGCTGACTTTATATCACATCTCCTCCAGTCTCTCCTCAAACACATGGAATGCAACAGCATTAGCTCATTGAGGCCTTAAGCAAGCCCATTTTCTGCTAGTGGTTCCAATTAGTAACATGCTATCTTCACTTTAAATCTTTCACTTATCTCTCCTTATACTGCCACACCTAAAGTTTTGGGCCTTCCAAGAGATCTGTAGAGTGTGTTGATCCCATCATTCAGTACTTTGCACTCAAACTAAAACTGCTTTTAACACACGGTTCCTCTAAATTTCAGTCAAACACCATTTAATTTTTCACTCATTTTATTATTAGGTTGTTGAAAATGTATCTTTTTTATTTTTAAAGCATGCAGTCATAACCAAGTTTAACTATATAGCTATGGCAAGTACAAACCAGAAAATTTCATATAAATGATGTGGTTAACAAGGCACAGCATACTCATTGACACATCTTCATAAAATGTATAATTACAACCTGAACTGCATGCATTTACCACACAGTAATTTATTACAGTATAACTCACAGTGGCAATTTTTAACAGCCTGTCAGTATCATTTACAGCTTGGGTAGGATTTCACATCAAGACGGATATCTCTTTTTGCCAGATTTTATTCCTCCTTAACATTATTTGCTGCTTTCCAGCTATCAGAAGCCTCCAACAAAGATTTTAGGACACATGACTTGACAACAGGCTAAATTAAAAAGATTCCAAATACAAATTAAAATTTTGGGTGTGACCCCTTAGGCCTTTATCATAGAAAAAATATTCACTTTAATTAAAACCTGTCAGCGAAAAGGTGCAATGTCCAAGGACAAAACCAGCTGGTTTTGACAGCTGTTTCTGACAGACAAAACCAGTCTATTTAGTCCAGACAGCTTGTTTTTCAAATCATCCCTTATATTTACCCAGTGTCTTGTGTATAACTAATAGCCATTGTAGAAAATCATAAACCAGTTAATGAGATACAGATAAAGGCTTAAAGGTCTCTACTATAATTCTATCTTAATGTCAGTCAAAATACTTTTGCTAAGGAACTCCAAACGCGTTTGGTTTGTCCTAATAAATAGAAGGCTTTTATGTCTGCTGAAAACTATCAATGATGGAAGAAAGTAAACATTGTAAAATAGCATCAATTAATAAATTCAAGAAGAAATCTTCCAGGAGAGAGTTTGCATCTAATTCAGTTATTTATTATCAGCAACATACAAGAAATGATGGGTACTTTTATAGTATGAAGACTTGAAAATACACATGATTGTGCTTATGCCAACATAAAAAATTACTGTCCAATCTGCATGCAGCCCTTTGAGTGGCTACTGCACTCAGTGCGAGGGGATGACGACTACAAGGAGTATGTGCTCAGCTCCCCCACCCACCTGTGCAGGTGGATGGACATGGAGAGGGCCCGCAGCCAGTTCCTGCTGCAGAGCTATAGCATGTGCAGATGGCCTACCTTCAACCACCCCTTGGCTGGCAGAGGTGGACCTGCAGGGACTAACTGCACACAGCCACAGGTACCTGCTCTGCACAGCAGCAGTACGCAGCTCAGGGCATTCCAACGTCACCGTCCGGTGGGCTCACACCCTCAGAAATTCTTGGGAACCAACCCTGCTGATTGTAGGCGAACTGTGAAGATTACATTTAGAGTATTTTGTTTTTTCATTATAAAGTCTTCCAAGTCCATACAATTATCTAAAAAAATCACAGAACCATAGAATATTTAGGGTTGGAAAGGACCTTAAAAACATCAAGTTCCAACCTCCCTGCCATGGGCAGGGACACCTCACACTAAACCATGTCACCCAAGGCTTCGCCCAATCTGGCCTTGAACACCACCAAGGATGGAGCATTCACAACCGCCCTGGGCAACCTATTCCAGTGTCTTACCACCCTACAGTAAAGAACTTCTTCCATATATCCAATCTAAACTTCCCCTGTTTAAGTTTTAACCCATTACCCCTTGTCCTGTCACTACAGTCCCTAATGAATAGTCCATTCCCAGCATCCCTGTAGCCCCCCTTCAGATACTGGAAGGCTGCTATGAGGTCTCCATGCAGCTTTCTCTTCTCCAGGCTGAACAGATCCAACTTTCTCAGCCTAAATGTAGCCTTTTGTCCCGCAGTACTAGTATATAGTTCTGTATCAACAGGAAGTTTTGAAATCATGCATCAAACTCCATTATGGCAAACGCTTTCACTAAAATGTCCCATGCCACATTTTGTTTCTCCTTCTATTCTTCTTTTCCTTTTATTAAAGCTTCAATCAAAGTAATTAAAGGATTTAAAAAAAAAAATCTTACAAGAAAGTTTATGTCACAACATGCAGGGGAGCGGGAAGAAATGTACTCAATCATTCAATTAGAAAAGCATGGAACTGTCAAATATGTTGTCAAATCAGGACGGACCTCTGGACAAGGCTACCGTACCCATTATTTGCTCTCTGGTGTATAAAAGTAAACCACAATATACCATTATGCTATTAAAGCCTGTCTTTATAGGCTACAAAAAACATTCATAATGATTAGGAATATGCATTAGAAGAATTCATTATTTGTCATACTACCCATTTAGAGGATAGGCAGCATGTGTGGCAAGATGTGTATTAGAGGCAAGAGAATTCATGATCTGCTACCTTATCAAGGTCACAACATGCTATTGTTCAGTAATGAATGCTCCACCTCTTTAGAATTTTGGTATAACCTTTTACAGCAAATTTTCACATTTATCCACTGAAAGAACACCTACGTACAAGTCTATAATTAGAAATTCTATTTTAAGACAAGCAAGACAAATTTAAATTGCATCCTGGTGCTTCAAGCTTTAAGTGTTTGACAAAGCCACCTGGTTGGCTTTAAATAGATGGGTTTTATTACCTTTGCATATATGCTTTTACTTCACTGGCAAATGGAAAATCTTGAGAAAGAGAATTAATACAGCAGCTTACGGAATCAAATTTCACAGAGCAATTTCAGAGGGACGTTCAATTAAGTACACTCAGTTGTTTCCTTTCACTGTATTGACAGTAATTTAAAAATGTGCCATGATATCTGAATTTAGTGTGAAGCTTACAAAAACCCACCACAAAACAAGACACAACACAAGCCTTGTCACACAAATTTATCCCAAGAGTTGGCAGAGACCTAACATTGCTATGAGGGAGCAAAACACCATTGTGGAAGTCGTCTCCAGACTTTCATTAGCAAGTAACAGAACAACCTAGCTCTGAACAGGATCATGGTGTAAGATTTATCACAAATTTAATAATGAATTCCTAGAGTAATATATTACACAGTCTCCTTGTGACTCTTCAAGTCACATCACTGTATCACAGTTCTATACCCATAAAGTGACATAAAAATGGCTTGCTTAATGGCAAATGTCAGTGCATTTTCTTAAACAGGATACTTGCAAATACAATCATCTCTCCTAAAAGGGTCAGATTTCATTATGTAATATACAAACGCAAAAATAAGCTACAGCAAGTTTTGAAACATTTTTACATTTGTTTCATACAAGTCCCAGACAGCTAACCAGTCATCAAAGGATAACAGAAGATGATGTAAAGGTGCATAAAATACTGCAGAATTTAAGACAGAAAATGTATTACTCAAACCATTCAGTAACTTTGAAGTACTTCCTATGGTGAAGAAGTCAGATCACCCACCTGTACTTAAAAAAGCAACACATGGAATTTACAATATCAACCAAAATACAATATCATTTCCAAACATATATTGACATCTAAGATAAGCAGCTTCAAACAATTTGAGGGGTTCAGCTCTGAAAAAGATAAACCTGCTCTGATGTGCTCCTTGAAAGAGCTTCAAGTAAAAGTTTCTGCAGTAATGTAATTCCAACTAATCAATATTTTCTAGCAATGTACTAAATACACACAACTATAATTTTCAGTAAAATTACTGTTTTCTGTATTTAAAGCACTTCTGAGTCTTTTGCTTCCTCAGCCTAATCTGTAAGAGGCATAAATAAATTTAACACAGAAACTTCCATAAAGAGGCAATCTGACTCATCTACACAGTCAGCTTTCTTGCTCACTCACCCCTCACAAGGCTTCCAAGTGTCTGAAATCAAGCTGTAACAGATTTCAACTTATACATTATTGCTGTAAATTCTGCCTGAAAATTGGTTTCCTGGTTATTTAGGGTTTTTCTTCCCCTCTTCTTCAGACAGGAATAACTACTTTTGGAGAACCAGAACAGGCAAGAAATGTGGGGTTTTTCCACACATAACATAAAACAAAGCATGCACATTAATGTTTCGTGGTCTTCCTCCTGTAACAAGAAAAATATTCTTCTATTAAACAGTCCTGTTTATGCATTTTTGTTTGTTTATATTATGTACTAGATACAATTATAAGTATGCAGGTATCTTTCTTGAATCTTTCACTTAACATAAGCAACATTATTATTTCTCTCTGAGTGGTAGGTGCAGGCTTTAATAAAGGGACATAGTATAGGCACTTCCCTTGTGACAGAAGCCAAGGAAATATTCACACAGAAATCACGCACTTGGGATCATGTCAATAGCCTAGCGGGGTGGGCAGATACTACCCAAAACCATGATGAGATCAGCTGTAAAAGTATATTATAATTCTCTCGTAAGGTAACATGACATTTGCCAGGGTTTTTTTATACTTAATAAAACTGTTCAAGAGCTATCCTTCCTATAAAAGCAAAGGAAAGAAAGAAAGGAAAAATAACTATTCTATAACAGAATTCTGTGTTTGGTCTTTCCCTTGTTGAAACGTAGCCAAGTCTCCTAGCCTACTTTCTTCATCTAACCTCAAACGTGGTGCAATCAGCAGGAAAGAAAGCTCATATGTCTTTAAGAAAGAACGAACAGCCATTAGTCTAATTTGTGATCATCAACAGCATGAGACCACAAACCTTAATTCTCACTACATGTTAATACCAACTGTCACTACAGAATTTAATTCTGATGACAACTGTGCAGTTCCATATTTAAAAATTCAGGTTTGCTGCATATATTGACAATTGGGTTTGTTAATTGTACATTATTATACAGCACATTCTGTCCTAATAATCTCATGAATTAAATACATTTCTTCTCAACACTGTGAGAAAAAAAAAAAGGCTAGAAAAGGGGCAGAAAAGTGACCTGAAGTCTCTATGACTTCAGACCAATCTGACAAATAAAAACCCTTTTTTCAGCTTCTGAAATTTGGTATTATCAAATGTGCAAGTCAAAGAGCTTATATGATTAACACTACTTTTTCCTTAGTGAAAATCAGCAAAATTTGGATACCAGTGTGAAACAAGGAGTCTCAGTGCTGTGCATGAGCACTGGAAAGATACTATAATCCTGTTTATGCCTGAACCAAGTTAATGAAAAATAAAATTTAATGGCCAATTAATACAACCAACCAATGTATGCCATTTAAAATTGTAATAGACAGTTAAAGATTTTCATGTGTTTTTTTTTACAAGGCTCCATTCTGATTAAAAACAGTATTTAAGCTAATGACTTACATCATTCTGCCTTTCGCAAACTGAAGTCACATTCATTTTTTTGTCTACTTTTGGCATATGAATGCCCAAAATTCCACTTTTCTAAATAACTTGGGAAATTCTAGTGCCATAAATTTACTGTTATGAAGTTCAAGATTATTAAATTATGAAAATAACGCATTTTTTCCTACCATTTTTCTCTTCAAGTAAATTCCTGTCGTGGTTCATAGTTAATTTTTTTGTAAAGGGTAAATGTACTTAAGAAACATGCCTACTACACTGATATTTGTATAGCATGCTATATTTGTAAAACAGAATAATTAAAACTCGCAAAAGATAAAATTGCTGTGATGACACTTCCCTCAAACAATTCATGACTTGGACAGATCTTCCTAGGATTGCATAGCACTGTAGATTAATTACTGACATGGGTAAATCAAGCGAGTTCTTACACACCACCTCTTGTCCAGTCAACATAATCTCACAAATTCTAAAACTGGTTACTGACATGACATCAAATGTCATATCATTTCTCATCTGTCAAATGACAAATCTTGTGCATTTAAGGAAGAAATGGACACATTGTAAAAATGGCAATATTCAGCTGATATGTACAGACTTAATCTTACTACTGCTAGTAATATTTGAAAGAATAGGAATAAAAGTGTTGCATTCTTTTTATTATTAAAGAATTAAAATTGCTAAATAGGATTAGTATCAAATTGTTCAAATTACAAATATAAAATATTTAACTTGCCTCCCTTAAAGGTTTGGTCACAGTAAATAAAACAGAAATATACATTATCAGGCCAGTAAGTAATCAAGCAGAGCACGTATCTTTCCTTTGTCAAGGAATAAAAAGAGCTGGTACCCAGAGACTACAAAAACAAGCATTGTTGACCTACCATACTTAGTTCCTACTTTTTACTCATTAAGTAGTAAATACCAAGCCTGCATTTGCAACCCTTAGAAGAGCCCTTTTCCATCTACCTAGTATTTTTAAGGGGGGGGGGGGAAGGGGAGATGAAGGGAAATCATATGTATTTTTGCCCACCTTTTCTGCATATTGCTTAACCTAAAGTACTTCCATTCAAACAGGATTACAATACAAGCATATTTCAGGTTTTTTCTTACGATTTTGCTGTTCTACCCACTCATCTACCTCAGGCAAATGGAGTAAGCCTACTTTCACACTTTCGCACACAGCCTAAACCACTTTTTACCAGATTCATTTACTCCTTACAGCTATACCATTACTCAGGATACAAGCTGATAACCACAACACATTTTTTCCACTTTATAAACATTTTGCCTTTGTAGACCAAGCAGACCTGCACCAAGTCTTGATCCCTTGACTAACCAGAGCAGTATTTTACTGCAATTTTGTGGTCAAAGAAACTAATGGACGGTGCATAAGATTAGTTGCCTTTTGCATACAGACCTAAATTGGCATGTTAAAATCCACTGGTGAAATAAATCCATCTTCCTTTAGGTATTTGTCAGAGACTGAAAACTGACATTATGCTATCAAAAACTTTTCTTAGCAAAGATTTCAGAAAAAATCTGCTTCCCGGAAATGCAGAGAAACCACATTACATTATTCTCATGAAATACAAACATTACAATTCTTATTCAAATAATGTAAACTATAAATTTTTATCAAGCTTCCATGTGAACTATATAATCTGCTTTAGCTTGAGAGTTTATGAAGTACAAGCCCAGCACATTAATAACACAAAAACATATTTTAAAAATACTTGCAATTAAATAGGTAGTTAAAAACCTCAAGAAGATACCAAGCATGTAAGTTTTGTTAAGCATTGACAAAAAAAGTCATCTTTGACAGATGCTTGAAAAATTAAAAAAATCTTGGAAACTAAGAGTTAAGTATCATGGCCTGTTTCCATTCTGTGGTCATATTTCTACACCTGTTTTTAGGCTTGAAGTTTACTTTAAAACTAACAAATAGTATAGAGAACTGCAGCATGAAGTTCTTATTAAAGGTTTTATTAAAAATTATGAAGGTTTTATTAAAATTAGGTTAGCATTTTCCTAACACTCACAGTTCCAAAGAAAAAGAAACCATCTCATTGTAGTGATGCACTAATACTTGGACTAGGTTCTCCTCCAATTTTTCAAATGTGTAATTTGCAGATGTATAATTGTATTGCTTTTATATTAGAAGCAGCAAGTACAAAAGCAAGCCTGCAATTTTTAATTCACTTCAGAGTCACCCTTTTCTTGGGAGGCTGACTACTTTTGACACTACACAAGCACAATTGGCTCAGACAACTGTGTGCCCGAGTAGTGTGCAACATCTGCTCATCCCAACACAACTGAAAAACTCCTTCCTGCTGTGCACACCTTGGTAAATTCAGTCATCTCCCTCTTTTTGTACCATTTATATTTAGCATATGTAAACCTAGTATATAAGAAAAATACTACTCCAAGCCAAGTGAAACTATTTAAGGCTAAAAGGAAGGAAGATTAACTACTCCAGGGAAAGCATATAATTTCAGGCTGACTTTCAAAAAGCCTATTTAATGATTTGTATATAAGACACAGCGAATAAAAATGAAAGATTCTTACTAGAATGGTGGTGACATCTTCCTGAGTCTTGTGTTCATTAGAATGACATTTCCTTTAGCAAATACCTGAGGTAGCCATCTAGATGAGGCATGAGCAATTAAAAAATAAATAGACAAAGAAAACCAAACTATTGATAAAACTAGTTTTGCAAAAGGCGCAAATCAATAGAATTACAAAACCATTTTTGTTAAAAATTACATTTTTTTTCAGAAGCCAAATTGGAAAAGCAGTTTTTTCAGTCTGTATTAGGACCACCTGAAACTATTTCACCACAGAGAATGCAAAGATTGTCCTTGCTATTGATTTTGTCATGTGGCTTTACTTTATTTCCTGTAACAAGTAAGAACTATCCCCCTTGTCTTTTTCTGACATATCCTGCTCTTGTGCCATAGTAATGGACAAATAAAACTCACTTTGAATACACAAATGCAACAAAGATATAATGGTTATAGCTGAGAGCTTAGAAGACATTATAAATAACACGGTTTGAAACCAATTTAAACATTAACTGCCTTTTGGTAAGGAAGAGGGCTTCTCTCAAACACTGATATATTTTTTTCTTTTTTTTCCTCATGCAGAGAAAGCAAATTATTTGCACTTGCAATTACTTGATGAACACAGGGAATAATGACATAAAGGACACTTCAAGTCTGTATTACAGATCTTTCCGAATTTTGTTTAACATTTTTGAAATTGTCATATAGTATTTCTATCTATTCCAGTACTAGTGTAAACAAACCAAAAATTGTATCGAAAGTGCATGTGTTTAAGTATTCCTTTACTTAAAAAAATACTCATTAAAAAGTGTGTTTATTTGCGCAGCTGTAACATAACTAATAAAAGGAAGCCGCATGCAAACAACATAAGGGCTTATACACAAAACATAAGAATCTACACAGAACATGTTTTGAAACATGAGAGCATAATGATATGTCAAGAGAAGAAGCTGAGAGGAGACAGAATGATATACAACAGGTTTCTTAAATAGGTTTTTACTTTTAATCATTCTTATTCAACTGAATTTGATTGTGTAAGTCAAAATAGTATGAGAATAGAACACCATCATAATGTCAACTATTTCAGAGAAGGCAGAGGAAAAAAGGCACATAGTACTGATTCTGAGCAAACCAGAAACAAACCAACCTAATTGCAATAGCTAAACCACTGCCAGTGAATTAATCTGATTATTTACTAAAGTCTATTAGAAGACAGGAGATACTTTCACTGAAGATGTATCATCACAGAAAAAGTGTATCCATATCTGCCAAGCATCCAACAAAGTTTACTATCAGTTCATGCCCTGCGTGCTAGCCAAAAGACTAGGTTTATTAACCAACAAGATGAATACTTAAGACTATGTGTTCGCTCTTCAGCAAAGCAAAAAAACTGAATCAATGTATCCTTCAATTACTGTATTACTTAAATACTGCTTTTAAACACTGTCAATTATTCACTTTTTTAAATACTGTCAAAAAATATCTGGTTTTATTTTAATCACAGATTTTATCACTTATTTTTGACCAAGTTAAAAAAGTCAACATCTAGCAATATAAAATCTTGATAAATCCTCAGAATACTTGCTAAAAAGGGAAACCTGATAAATCTCATTCTTGCTTAAATTGTTATAAATTGGATTCTAAGTCAAACATTTAAAAACCTTAGGAAGTTTTTGGATAACCATAAAGACCACTAAGCATAGTGGCAGAACTTAAGAACCAAAAGGAACACTCACAATATCAGAAGGGAAAAGTTTCAACTTTATCCCAAGGACTGACAGATGTAATAAAGAAAAAATGTATGAAGCAGGAGCAATGTTGTCATTCCACTGTAGTCAACTCATGAATGCTGTTGCTATAAGCTTGAACAGTTAACACACGCTCGTTGCCATTGAGCAAAGTATATTGGTTTAGTTTTTAATAAAAGGTTTAGTAACTCCTCTTTCTAAAAGCAGCAGACAACCACAGAGTAAAGTTCAATCTATCAGCAAAGCTGCTGAAATCAAGACACTACTCGTGTGATAACAAACCCTTCAATAGTGTTGAACTGTGATTTGTTGAGAAAAACAATATGAAATCTCATGACACTTTCTTGCTCATGACACTTACTCAAAATCTGGGGAAAGGAATTTTGTTCCACAAGTTTGGATGAAGAAATGACAGAACAGGTAGTTACACATGCAGTCACAGAAGTACTTATCCATAAACTGAAAAAACATGTGTGTGTGTATATGCCTCCTGCACCTGCACAAAACAAAATAATTACCATTCTTTGGTATCAAAATCCTGCATTTTGTAAAAGGCATTGGCTTACTTGTCGGAGGAATCTGAAATACGTTACTAACAGTTAGGATAGACTTTAAATAAAAGGTGCAAATAAAACCTTAAATTTAGCAGCCTTGATATTGTAACCATGGAAAGTGCTCAATTTACAGTTGACTGAATAATTGCCTGGTTGAAATAGCAAGAACCCGAGCCTTTGGACAGAGAGATGGAATTGGGCTTGCATGTTAGAACTACTGGAAAAGACTAGCAGTTTTTGCTTTTATCCAGTACCTGAAAAGCAACAAGTGAAGGAAAACATGGGCCTATCAGGTATTAAGTGGGGGCTACATGGAGGAACTTCTACCTAGTAGTGGTTTCCATAAATTGATTAGGAGTCACTAACGCTGAAACTTTATACTTGTTTTTTCCCTCTGATGCTCATTTAGACTGGATCTATACCACAAATTTTTACAGAAGTAGAAGTCTGGTTCCTAATCAGCAACAGACCTAGTAGGATGGACACCTTCAGCCCTGTCTGACCTAACTGGTGAAGCAACCAGGTACTACAACTGCACATTTCGATGCAGCATGCAACAAGTAAACAAGATACACACGTGCATTCTGAGTGAAGAAAATGAACATTATCATCCTACTGCACAGACTTTATGTGACTTACTGTTTTTAATAGTGAAATGATGTGAACTGATAGTCCCAAGAAATTACAGACCAAGAATGCCTGAGTAACAACACTAATTCACTAAACTGAAAAAAAAAAAAAAAAGACAAAGAAAAGAGCAATACTGGCAAACCACTATAAAACGTACCTTCATCCATTTAAACCTGTTCCCATACTTTACCTTAATTCATGGATCATTGCTTTTTTGTACAGCTTTATTTATCTTGTATTGATTTGGGTGCCTACTACCTCTGCTGTAAAAAGAACTAAAAAAAAAAAAACAAAGAAAGAAACTAAACTAAACTGGAGATCTGTAATTTCCAATCTGTTAAAGGGACTCAGGGAGAGGACTTTTGTTATTAAAACCACAGTCAACTAAACCCTTCATTCAAGTTTCATTTATGTTAGGTATAAACACTTAATAAACTACCTCTTTTAAATAATATGACTACATTAACTGCTTCTGCCAAACATATATCAGATCTTAACTAGTGAAACTTTAAGTCAGAACATCCCATCACCATTACCATGTTTTGAAGTGGCTGCTTTTTGAGTTTATTAGCATTTAGTAGTTCTTTCAATTTATTCTTTCTTCACCTACTTACAAGAGTTCAAAATGGATCTGTTTTGCTATAAACCAGTCATTCACAGTCACAGAAAGCCTCCCTTTGTTTCCAACTGTAACAGGGTTTGTTTTAGAGTGAGCAGTCCTCAACTTCGAAGCCTTGCCTCGAAGCTATACTTGCCATCCTAGACTAGACATACTTGGTTTTACCCCTTCCTAGATAACCACACTATTTTCCGTACTCTCTGCTCTCTTAACCAAGCACTTTGGTGAACTTTCCTGGTACCACACAGTTTTGTGTTAGACAAAAGCAAAACATAAGAAAGCCACCGTCACCTGTGACAAACTCAAGGCTGCATCTCTCCTACATGCCACAGGTTTTTGTTACAGATACAAGAAAAGCATGTAGAGATACAGATTTTGATCAAAGCAAAGAGAGAAGACGGACCGCTTTCTCCTCAGCTCACACTACCTGCTATGGACAGTAACTTTTAATGCCTGCATGTGCTACGGCTCCTGGAGTTTCTGAAGAGTTTTATGGCTCTTTTCATTATTCAAATGCCAAAAGGGCACTGGAAACAGATTTTTTTCATACCTGCAGATGTAGTAACATGTAACACAGGTCACTGCAAGGAGAATCCAGAGGCAGTTTCAGATTTACAATTTGCATTAATTCATTTACTTAGCAAAAGCTGAGTTCTGTGAAAGTTGACATCTCTTCCAAGAAAGCTCACAGAGCTGGCAGAAGCAGACTGCTTGTATGCTGTGGAGAATGAGCTGTTTGTTTCATATTAGTTGCAGGACTGGTGCCAGCTTCAAGACACAGGCATGATCTAAGCTGCTTAAGGAATATAGGTACATGTGAGATTTAACAGACATACATTTACTGCTTCTTACTGAAATTGAAAAGCTCTGAAGAAGCATTAACAGTGGAAATAATCCTTGCATTTATGCAAGCCTTGTTTTCATGGGAACATATTTTCCAACCTATCAAAGAAACCCTTCTATAAGTCTGTATTTTACCATAGATATTTCAAAGAAATTGCCTCAAGCTGTCACATTAAAAAGTACTGGCATGCTCTCCTAGCATTTTTATACATATACCTATATACACGCACATCTCTTGTGTGTACACATGCACATGTCTTCAAGCTTTAGTTCCTGAAACAATTAATTGGAGTCTCTCACTTCAATCCTTCATGAAGTAAAGAATCAATAAACAGTACAAACAGGGGTTGGGTTTTTTTTCCAAATTAGGTATGACGTCATAGCATGAAAAGATCGGCACTACACGGTCAACATACTTCAACCAGAAACATCAACTCTAACAGCATACGCCAGTATCCATTTAGTATTTGTCCTGGCTACAATGACTGTAGACCAAAAGTGGAAACTACTGCATGTTTATCTTCCACAGATACTCAGCTTTGGAGTCAAAGAACTGACTTGAAAAAGAAAGTCCAGCATTCAAAGATAGTCCCTTGAGCTCCTTTGAGGATTTCTGATAATTTACATGTTTATTTGCAATACTTTCCCAATGAATGTCAAAAAAAAAAAAACAAAAAACAAAAAACAAAATGGCAAATCACAGACTATAAAGTTGAAAGACCAAAAGGCAACTTTCCTCTAAGATGCACTGAGTTGGAATGAAAGCCCTCAACAATTAACATAAACTGATGATTAAGTTCTTTACAAGATGAAATGTTTCTTATTCACTAATCATTTGCCTGCTAGGAGGTACAAGCAGACTTGGAACAATGGCTAGCATTTTCCACGTGATGTGCACAAGCAATATAGCACATTCTCTCTCCTACTACCACAGCATCTGCCCTTGCTGTGGAAGTCCCTGCACTAACCAGGAACAGTCCCTTCACACAGGAAAAGGCAATTTTTATACTGCAACGTCATATTTAGGACAACAAAGTTTTCCAATAGCAACAGGATTATGCATGCCAGTCAGAACCTTAACAGATGAAAATGGCCAAAGATTACACTGACCTAGTGGTAGTAACCAACTGCAATCTGGTGGTGAATTTACATTGTGATAAAGCCTCAAAAATGGTAAATGTAATCCTGAGTTGCAGTAGTGAATCTGAACATTAAGTGGCCCTGTAGAAGTAACAGATAAGTTCCCATAGATAGTACCATACCTAATTCAGATCACACATTTAAAAAAAAAAAAACCAACAACACCAAAACAAACAAAAATACCCCAAGGCTGAGGCAAATGAAAGGAAAGGTGATTAAGCGAACAAGAGCAATAGAAAGCATGGATTCTTGTACCTGACCAATCTAAGGTCCGTAGAGCTTATCAATATGGATGAAAGAGATTAAACAAGAGCTTTCTAAAGTAAATAGTAACAAAAAAAAAACAACCATCACAGTAGAACAAGTGGCTGCATACTTGCAGTAAGTCAAAATCACAAGTTAAAAGCATAAGTAAGTGCAATGGCAACTGCATTTTTGTAAGAGCATTCCAGTGTTACTTACAGGTAAGTGGAAAACCCCAATACTTTAGATGAAGCTCAATACACTTATAAAAAAGTGTGGAAGATATCTTAAATATCTCCTTAGAGTATGTGAATGATGCAAACGTCAACCTGTTAAATACAGTAGTGTTATTGGTTTATTATCTGTACAAATGAACAGAGGCCAAAAACTCTGCTGGACATCTCTCATTACTACGTATTCATCCTCACAGAATAAAAAATAATAATTATACTATAATACACACAATCTTTTTCTTAAACTGTTAAAAAAATAACAGAGTAACACTGCATGATTCTACCCTTGTACTAGTCATTAAAGCTTCTCTTCGCATGTAAGTACTTAACCAGCAACCCTTTTTGTTACCTAAGTACATGATCCTAATGAACGAGAAATGAATGAGAAGCGTCTTCATTAGTACAAGGTAGCATCTAGAATCATAGAATCATAGAATAGTTAGGGTTAGAAAGGACCTTAAGATCATCAAGTTCCAACCCCCCTGCCATGGGCAGGGACACCTCGCTCTAAACCGTATTACCCAAGGCCTCGTCCAACCTGGCCTTGAACACCACCAAGGATGGAGCATTCACAACCTCCCTGGGCAACCTATTCCAGTGCCTCACCACCCTAACAGGATATAAGGAGGAAATTCTTTCCTATCTAAATTTCCCCTGTTTAAGTTTTAACCCATTACCCCTTGTCCTACCACTACAGTCCCTAATGAAGAGTCCATCCCCAGCATCCCTATATGCCCCCTTCAGATACTGGAAGGCTGCTATGAGGTCTCCATGCAGCGTTGTCTTCTCCAGGCTGAATAGCCCCAACTTTCTCAGCCAATCTTCCTATGGGAGGTGCTCCAGTCCCCTGATCATTCTCGTGGCCCTCCTCTGGACTTCTTCCAACAGTTCCATGTCCTTTTTATGTTGAGGACACCAGAACTGTACACAATACTCCAGATGAGGTCTCACGAGAGCAGAATAAAGGGGCAGGATCACCTCCTTCGACCTGCTGGTCACACTCCTTTTGATGCAGCCCAGGATACGGTTGGCTTTCTGGGCTGCAAGCACACACTGAAGCTGGCTCATGTTCATTTTCTCATTGACCAGAACCCCCAAGTCCTTCTCTGCAGGGCTGCTCTGAATCTCTTCTCTGCCTAGCCTGTAGCTGTGCCTGGGATTGCTCCAACCCAGGTGTAGGACCTTGCATTTGTCATGGTTAAACTTCATGAGGTTGGCATCAGCCCACCTCACAAGCGTGTCAAGGTCCCTCTGGATGGCATTCCTTCCCTCCAGCATATCAACCGAACCACACAGCTTGATGTCATCGGCAAACTTGCTGAGGGCGCGCTCAATCCCACTGTCCATGTCAGCGATGAAGATGTTAAACAAGACCGGTCCCAACACTGGTCCCTGAGGGACACCACTCGTTACTGGTCCCCAGCCAGACATTGAGCCATTGACCACAACTCTTTGTGGACGGCCATCCAGCCAGTTCTTTATCCACCAAGTGGTCTATTCATCGAATTGATGTCTCTCCAATTTAGAGACAAGGATGTCATGTAGGACAGTGTCGAACGCTTTACACAAGTCCAGGTAGATGACATCAACTGCTTTACTGCTGTCCATCAGTTCTGTAGCCCCATCATAGAAGGCCACCAAATTGGTCAGGCAGGATTTCCCCTTGGTGAAGCCATGCTGGCTGTCACCAAGCACCTTGTGCTAGTATGCAGAGAAAGACTTTGACCAAGCTGATTAATTATGGCTAAACAGAAATAATTAAATAAAAATCAACAAGATTAATAATTAAATAAAAATCAACAAAGTACAAATACCTTCCTCCCCAAACTCAGGGCACCACATTTTAGTTTCTTTCAAGTTTGAAAGAACATGAAGTGTACCTACGTTGAAGGCAACATGGGTATTAAAACTGGTAAAATCATCAGCTATTTTGTTTTCGCTGGCCACTCCACAGATTTGTGGCAGACACTCCAAACAAATCTTTTCAATTACCATTTCCAAGAAAACCACTAGGTCTCCAGATGATGCATAGCAATGGAAAATTTAATACTATTTACCGAAATTATGTGCCTAGTACTAAACTAAAAATTTCTAGTAATGACACCAAAGTTCTTTTAAAATAAGATGAGCAGGAAGCTCCTGCATTTCTGGACTCACCTGCAGGAATGCTACTGCTGAAGCATATTTTCAGACACCACAATAGGCATCACCAATGTTGAATATACGAAAAATTTGAGAACTGATCTCTAATCAAGTCAATAACAAACTTACACTCAGGAACATATTGTAACATGGTTGTTCCAAGGGGCTCATTTAGATTTTCTTCCCTTCTGAACTAATGAACTTTTATCAGTATTTTATCTACAGCATACACAGCTAAGGCAAAACTTATTCATACCAGTGTGGGAGTCCAAGTGCTTTCACATCGTTCAATGCATTAGCACAACACAGTCAGTAGGTGAATAGCTTAGAAGACATCTGGTATGTCTTAACAGAAGTCAAACACCATTGTAACACTGGATACTCACACACAGGTGAGGGTCCTACAATCCCAGATAGGTCTAGGCACAGCAATTGTTATAATGATCACCAGTCTCTAGAAACAGCTGGGAACAAGCTAAGTAACATAACTTTAACGGTCATCATGATTATTCATGATTATTTGCTCAAAGTGAGTCAAAAAGACAAATGGCAATACACTGCATTATTCTTAAACATATATATACACACACATATATACACGTATCTACGCACACACACAGAGGTAAGCACCACATCCTATTTCAAAGCAAAAAGCCATGAAAGAAGTTTTACTTGTGAGGACTCAACTCCCTGTCATGAGCAGCTGACTGGTAGTATCTCCTAATACACCAAACTCAACAAAGGTATGTTAGTCTGCTACTCTAACCTACCTTCTTCCAGTATTTCTCCTGCTTCTAGCATTATGTGCAGGTAAAACAATAAACCTGCTGCTGTTCAGAACATTTTTCTAAGGAAGAATTAGGAAATTAACTAGCCCAGGCTGGACTGGGCTACTTAATAAGCATATTGAAGGAAAAAGCATCCCTTACTCATTCAAGGCTGTCTGCCCTATGAAGACCATATGTCTCTTACATCTCTCTTCCATGACAGAGTTCTCACCTTCAAGTATACATTCCAACAGCACAGTGTGGATAGGAATTTAAGAACACAGTCTGAAGGCAGGTTTATTCTTGGATTTAGTACAGTAAAAACTAAAGCTAACATTTGAAAGAGGAAAGCGAGCACCAGTTTATTGTGACCAGGATGAAAGAATGCTCAATGCATAGTTTCGGTACAGAATTCCCTCTTTAAGGTACAAACAATAATAACTTTTCTTGCAAAGATGTAACAAACACATTCTACAACTCTAAGCAAATCTCAAGCATCAAATGCCACAAAAGAAAAATACAAACTTATATGACCATCTTGGATACAGTAATACTGTATTTCCCAATATTACTACAGTCAAGTAGTAAGACAGTTTTTACTGTCTGACAATACTTTCTATTAGTTAGCTACCCTCATTTAGGTGCAACTATTTCCCCATAACGCATGAAGAAAAATATATTCAATGATAAAAATTCAGAGTAGAAGGAAAGAAGAATCCAAAATACTAACACCTGCTTTCAGTCGTTCCCGGAAATCAGATTGATACCTAACAATTTATTTTAAAACAAAAGTTAAAAGTACCAATAGCACATACCAAAATTGTTTCATTTGCTGAGTTAAGCACTTTTCTAGAAGCTTTTTTTTTTTTCTAAAAGCTACCTCTATTCTAGTCAAACTCCCTGACTTTTGGAACTGAGACTCTTGCATTGAAACTCAAAAAATTTTGCCCCAAAGTGATAAAAAATGACAGAAAAAGTCACTGTGATTCATCATGATCAACAATGGGAAGCTATGCAATCCTGCCATGATAAGAGATACTCTGTAAAATAGACCCCTTTGGTGATGGAAAATTATTATAGTAATAGCTGCAGCTACAGTCAGTAGCTAGAAAGAAAAAGCTTTCAAGGAAACTCAAAAAGCTATGTTAAATAGAAGCTGGAAGCCAAAATACACATATAAACAAAAGAGAAGGATACAGATATAGCTATAAAGAGAAATGAAGAATAACCTGAAATCCAAAATCTTAGTCTTTACAGTAGACAAGCTTTACAGTAGACAGACTGCAATAAATTCCTAGAAGCAAAGCTTAAAAGCCCCAAAGTACCTTCACTTATGCCCCTGGGAATTTGGTTATCAACCAGGCACAACTTTTAAATATATGCATACGTATGTAAAAATGTACATTTCTATGCACAAGAGATTTACACTGTATACCTCATGTAGTCGTTAAGCCACTGACACTTCCACTGCATTGCAGCCATGTGTACAAGTAAAAAAATGCTGCATGTTTTTACTGCATCTGCTTCCATGCCATGAGGACCTCATTCACACACACTGCACTCAGAAAAGGCCTCATGAACAAACACCTGCCTGATACCAACAAATACAGAATCAAAAGTAGCATAATCCCCGATGATTATCATCCTTCAGATATTAATTTACCCTTGAATGGCTGTAAAAAGAAAAATAAAGAAACAACAAGCAAAAAATGTAGGGACTCAGATGCACTTTACAACAATCTTAAGAATACAAAACCATTCAAACTACCAAGTGTACAAAAAAACAAGGCACCAAATGACAATCCTACATTCCAATTATTAAAAGGCATACTTTCAAGTTTCTAAATAAAATTATTTATCAGAAACTAAAAATGAAAAAAAAAAAAAAAGGAAAGAAAAAAAAAAAAAACAAGCTGTCCAGTCAGTATCTCAGGTTTTTATCTTCAGTATTCTAATTGCCTGGTTAAATCAGCACATTCCAAAAGACACTTATTTTAGGCACTATTTTTGTTTAAGTGTTCAGAAAATTTAGTTTACTAAAGGTAGAACTTCAACCAATGTGGACAATGACTGTGGAAAATGTGTCTTGAAAGCACTAAGTAAAAAATAACCACAATCAAATCTGTACACATGAAAGAAAAATTAATTTCAGAATACCCAGGAAAGGCAAAATTTTGCAAATAAAGATAATTCTGGGGATATCTGTAGAAACTAATGCTTTCCTTGCTGTTTGGTTTACTTGATTTTAAGGTAAAGTACAGAAAACTGTTTCAGGGTAAAAAAGCAAAAACATCAGGATTCCACTGTGCTGTGTTTCAAGGATTCACTTAAAACACCGAATCCACTATTGGCCCTAAAAAGGCAAGGTCCTTATCTGTAGATCCTTTTTAAAATCAAGCTCATTCCTTGTATAATGTGACAGGCACTGTCAAGAGTGATGATGTGAGGGTTTTAAAGGAGATGACTGTTACAATAGCTGTGCAACAATTTCATTTTGAATACTACTTTTAAACACAGTTGAACAGATGGTCTTCTGCACTAGACTTCTATGGAAATAACACCTCTAAAATACCAGTTACACAGAAGTCTTAAGAAAATATTTCCAATAAAATGACAGCAAACATGAGAAAAAATTAGAACTTAGCTTAGGTTTAAATTTCCATAGACATAGAGATATGGATCAGGATACCCATAGGCAGAACTAAGGGTACATTTTTCATCAATTAAGAACCTACCCCAATGCTTTCCTTTTGCTTGTCTGTGGGATGCTCTGGTAATTCAAACAAGTTTATTCTTACAGAGGAAAACCTTTGAAATATTTGTGTTAAGAATGGACAAACTTTCAAAACAGACTAGAAAACTGTTAGCTAGCCCACATAAATAACTGCTGGCATCTTAGAGAAAAACACATTAAAAGAAAGGTGTAGCCATGCTTTCTTCACATCACAGACATTAAAACACACTCCCAGAGTCCTCAAGCAGTTTGGTTAATTCAGCACCATAAGTCAGAATTATACAGCTGTTAAAACTCCAAAAAGGCATAAACAGGATTTCCTCTTGAGGCACAGCAAGAAAGACAGAACACCTAACCTGCAAAGACAGAAACTCAAGAGAAGCTAACTCTCACCACAATGAGAAACAGCCCCCTTGGCTCCACAGCTAAAATGCCATCATACAGCGGACCACAGCTGCGGGCTTGTGTGCACTCACACACTCCTTCATGGTAGCTGTGGAAATATCATTTCAATCCTTCACAATAAAGACCCTAGAAAGGTATCTCCAACTCCTACATGATTTCTATTCTACTAATATAACTAGCTCATGAAGCAGCCCAAAACCAAAGCCTAAGTGGGGGTGGGTACTGCTGCTTCAAGACTAATCATTCCAGTACCCAAATGAGCAAAATACCATCTTATCAAAAGCAAATACACCTTTAATGCTTCTGTCTGGTGTAGTGCTCAACTCAAAGTTGAGCTGTGATCCACTAAAGTATTCACCAAAGAGGGAGAGACAAAGCCCCAAATGAAAAATTAAAATGCGTCTTCCGTAAGGACAATTAACGTTAAAAACGAAGTGATAAAGTATTTTTAGAGGAAGCCAGAAGATGGCTTGCACTGGTTCCAGCACCTCCAGAGACAGTCACAACACCAGCACACTGCAAAGGGAAACTTTCTGAGCATGCATTTTGATCCACATAAGCATTTTTGCAATATATTTCCTGTAATATTTACTGCAAGAATAATTGAGCAACTGGTCTACTGGGACATGGCCCTGCCCATGGCATGGGGGTTGGTACTAAGGTCCTTTCCTTAATAGGATATTAACAAAACCTGAGATATCAGACAGCTGCATTATTTAAAAAATGTTATAGTAATGAGACTGCATTCTATGGTTGTCGTAAAACTTTGTAAAAGAAAAAAACAACAAACAAAAAACAAAGGGAAATAAGATACAGTCATTAATGTGGATTTCTTGTATGTATAAAGTACAGTATGTTCTTTCAATATCCACACATTACCAAAAGTTCAAAAGTATATAGGGTGCTTTGCATTAACATAGTTTTTTTAAGTTTAATACAAACATGGCTGGCATTGGACTTTATCTTTATGGTTCGTATCTAACTTGAGATATTTTATGATTTTATGACATTTTTTCCCACAGAGAGGCAAAAAAGGCTACAAAAAGAAATGCTTTACAAACTGACCGTTAGAATACATACACTGATGACTGCTCTTTAAATCCCTTAATACAGCTGGTTTTCATTTTCTGAAGAAAAACCTTCTTTGATAGTCAGTGTTTATACCCTGACAACGATTGGTTTCTGCTTGAATTGTTATAGCCACTTAATTCATGCACTGCATTTTATTTTGTCCTCCTGTGGAAATACACTATTTGATTTCTTATAAACTTATGCTACAAATTACAAAATGCTCTTCAGAAACCAGAAATATTATAAAAAATAAAACAAAGGAAGGGATTGGGTCAGGGAATAAAGCAATCAGCCTTTTTTTTTTTTTTTTTCAAAACTGTCCTCTGTAGTCAAGTCCCTCCTAAACAGCTAAGTGAGGAACCACACAGCATTTCATTTCTTATTTACTGTTTTCTTTCCAAAGAATAAAACACACATAAGCCAATAAAATCAAGCTAATCTCTTCATTCATTTAAAGAAAAATAAATCAAGGCTTCAAAATTAGTGGAAGAGAGGGTGCTAGCTTGAAATATAGATTCTGAGAGTGCAAAAGGCCCTTTTTAATCTCCACTTTTACAGATTTGGGGAAGCAGAAGTTGTTAACACCTAACAAAACCAAAAAAGCTTTTTGCAGAGATATTTTAGACAAATTTGTCAGGTTTATTATACTTAATCATTACAGAACCATCAAAACTGAAAGATAAACTAACATATAGTTGAAAAAAATACCAGAACAAGGACGGATCTTCTGTAGAAAGAAAACGATCAAACAAAACTACAACACTTCTAGCAAATACTTCAATACAGAATACTAGAATCATTAAAAAGTTTGGACTGGAAGGGACCTTAAAGGTCACCTACTTCCAACCCCTCTGCCACAGGCAGGGAGAGCTTCCATTACATCTGGTTGCTCAAAGCCCCATTCAACTTGTCCTTGAATACTGCCAGGGATGAGGAAGACACTAATTCTCTGGGCAACCTGTGCCAGTGCTTCAACACCCTCACGGTAAAGAACTCCTTCCTAATATTGAATCTAAATCTACCCTCTTTCAGCTTAAAGCCATTCCTCATTGTCCTGTCACTACATGCACTTGTAAGAAGCCCCTCTCCACATTTCTTGCAAGGCTCCTTTAGGCACTGGAGCTGCTCTAAGATGTCTCCGAAGCCTTCTCTTCTCCAGGCCAAAAAAGCCCTAGTCTCTCAGCCTGGCTTCATAGGAGAGGTGCTCCAGCCCTCTGATCATCTTTGTGGCCTCCTCAGGACTCACTCGACCAAGTCTTGTGTTGAGGCCCTAGACCTGAACACAGCACTGCAGGTGACGTCTCACTATAGCAGAGTAAGAGGGGCTCAATCACCTCCCTCAATCTGCTGGTCATGCTGCTTTTGATGCAGCCCAGGGTATGGTTGGCTTTCTGGGCTGCAAGAGCACACTGAAGCCAGCCCATGTTCAGCTTCTTGTCAGCCAATACCCTGAAGTCTTTCTTTGCAGGGCTGTTCTCAATCCAGCCTCTGTCCATCGTGTATTTGTGCTTGGGACTGCCCCAACCCAGGTGCAGGACCTTGCAGTTGGCCTTGTTGAACTTTGTGAGGTTCACACTGGCCTGCCTCTCAAGCCTGTCAAAGCTCCTCTGGATGGCATCCATGTAGCAAGGAAATATACTAGATTCAGGCTGCTGTTGCTTCCAGACAGTCTGGATGTAAGAAGTTGCCAAGAAGGGCAGTTTGACACTCTCCTACCCCTTCATTCCTCGCTGGACATGACCACCTCTTCTTTCTCCTGATGTTGATGCTCTGCTATGAGTACTGATTCAACTGAAAAAAAAACTTTTGTTCCGGGTCAAGTTTCAAGTGGATCCCACCCCTGCTCCAGCTCACCACAGGGCTGCACATGTCCTGCACAAAAGGACAGCAACTGAAAGGAGCAGCCACCCTTCAGTAAAAGCCCACGTTTGTGTCAGCTTAGAGGAACTGCTAAATTGCAGACTGAGGGCAGGTTTTTGTTTCCTCCATTCCACACAAATGCACTAAACTCCCTGTTATTAGATTCACTCTGTTTGCAATGACTAATTCTTTATCTAAAGTAGAGGAGCTCCATCAGCAGAGATAGAAGACTCATCACCTCAGCCGTAAACCATTTCGTATGTGAGAGAACCAGCCTTTATCCCCAGCTTCAAATCTGACAGAACAAGAATTAACTCTAGAAGTCCCAAAATACAAGAGCAGCTCACGGCAGGCTTGTACCCCTCTTCTGTTTTTATCCATTCTGACAAAAAAAAAAAAAAAAAAAGAAAAAGTCAAAGTTGTAACCCTCTCCTTGCCAGCAAGCATATTACGCATTAAGGCTATAGAATAAATCCTGAAAGGCAGCCAGTCTTACCTACACCAGTTAAGACACCCAGCAATGATCAAGTATTTCTGGTTTTCTCTTGAACTCCTATTTCTCATTCTTCCAAAAAAGAGACCTTCCAATGCAGTTCTTAGAAATCAAGTAAAAAACAGTGCAACTGTAATTCAACTCTTCTAGGGCTTTTCTACTTCTATGAATTTCAATGGAGTGGTTTACAGTTTTTATTTGTCTTCAGCAACACAGGCTAAACACAAACTATGCATTTTCCCAAAAGCAACAAAGTTCATAAAAGTCTTGCAGCTCAACAGGACTTGATTTAATACATACAACAAGATGACTTCAGGACAAAAGTACAACTGGCTATGCAGAAAGTCCCGGCCCCAGGTTTTGCACACACCTCTGAGGGAACAATTCACCTCTTGGCACACACAGAGTGTTGCTGATCTATGGCAGGAATGGAACTGCAACAGTTCCAGTCCCCTAGGGAAAGTCACCTTTGTCATCCCCTAATTTACCAATCTGCAACAGCCCATTCTGTTCACGTGCAGTATCAGACTGCTTGCAACTATCAGCTGAACAACACAAACTGTGTCATAACATGAATGCATCTTCTCCTCCTCTTGGGACACCCTATTTTGCTCTTTCCCTCTCACACAGCTTTAATGCTGGGATAGCATTCTAAGCAGAAGTTTCTTAATCATCTGCATCTTGTGGATCATCTCCTGTAACAGCAACAGAGTTGAGGATTCTTCTGACAGAGGCAAATACTAGTCGGAAATGTAGGAGCTGCCACTGCAATGACCAACACGTTTTTCTTTTTTTTTTTATTCTTTATTATATAGAGCTAGGGCCTTCAAGAGCAACTGACAGTAAAGACTGGTGTCTAACTATTACAGATCCCATTAAAACATGCTTTTTTCAAAAAGTTCACATTTTCAGGCCCTAATCCTACCACAAAAAGCTGAGCTTCTGGGCAGTCATATAACTCAAATCTCTGAAATTGAAGTAAACATATTTTTTCACTCTATCTCACGCTCAGTGGCTGGAGCCAAAATTTTACTTACATTTAACACCATTTATAACCATGGTGATAATGTTACCTATTATCAGTTTTCTTTCCTTCCCCAGATGTCTTCCCAAGAAGATAAATACGAAAAACAACTAAAAACCCCCTCCAAGATACAACTGTCAAGGAATAATCATAATTCTGCTATCTGATGCAGATCAGCAGTTATCATATGCCTGTAAGGATTTGAAAACTACCTTGTACAGACACAGTCCAAACACATCAGAGTATAAGATTAAGCTGCCAATGTAGCATGTGGTTTGGAAGTCTGATTAAGAACTACTAGTTCTTAATTAAGAACTAGTTCTACATTGATAGCCATCTGCACAACAAATGCCTTCCCTGCTCTACCAATGCAACAGGTATATTACTTTACACTGGCATTTACAACATTTATTGAAACAGTCTCTGAAAGCACCTCTGTATTGTCAAGTAAGGGATAAGATTTCCTCCTTTAAGATTTCCACCCAGTTAGTACCAACTATTAAATATTTACTTTCTTTGCCCTGTTTACATGCACTGTCACCTAGCAAACCCGTTTTTAAAATGGCCACTTTTACCCAGGCTATTCACAGAAACACTAATCCACCAAATTAATAATTTTCCTGTCTTTTCGTCATTAATAGCACATAACCTCTTTCAGTGGCCGATTGAAATGTTTTTTCCTTCTTAACAAGGGGGTACCACATATTAATATTAAAGAACAGGTTAAAATAACTTAAATCATATGCATCGTATTAGCTATCACCCATTACCCTTTCTGGCAGTTGCATGATTGGTCTATTTTTAGCTATGTGCCAGTAGCCACAACATTTTCAGAGAAAAAGGCCTGAATTTTAGTTCTGGAATTGAAAAACCTTTTCTGGGTACTGCAACATATCCTTATTACTTCAGAAAATTCTATTACTGAATGAAGTAATATGCTCCTAAAATTCAGCATAGGGAGACCTGGTATGTTGCTTGTGTCTATGATACACTTCTAACACCGTTTTTCTTAGTGAAGAACAGTGTTAAAATTTATTACAGACTCGTACAGTGCAACAAATTTTATTTTTGTAAAAGATTAAAACCCCACAACCCCTACTTCTGCTTTTGCCAGTAATGAACGCCATTAAAATATGTCTGGGTAACTAAGAAAACACAATTCTTCTTCAAATACCATAAAATAGTTTAACAACCTGCAATAGACAGGTATGCTGCATGCTTATCCAAAACCAAGTTTTTAAACAGATCCAACCTGAACAGCGTAAGTGAAATGAAGCAGCATCCTGTCAAGGATCGTATGTAGAAACCTTCAAGGTAGTGCTTTAGAAACTTTCAGCATGACAACATTCACATGATTACACTTACTTAAGGCCACAGCAATTGTCACCAATGAAAACTGAAAGACAAGTAGAAATAAATATGCTTACAGCAACATGCTGTGTATGCTTTCCTCTCTTTTTTTCCTTACAGTCTGCAGTTTAAGGCATTAAAACACAATTATCATGGAAAGAAATCACAGATATACCGACTTATGCTGCAAGATAACTCTAAACAAACAGCACATTGCAACTTATAATCACTTACCTCATACGACCAAACACACTGAGTTCCTCCAAACCTTCTGACACACCTGCCCACCTCCACATCCTCATGAGTAGTGTACATTTCTCGAAGGCATTCACCTATATGTGGCACCATCCTCCTGAGAACCTCACGGCTGAAGATCATTCCTGGCCCTCCCATGCAGAAATTCTCTCCAGGCTCCAACCCGAGTTTTCCAAGTTCTTCAATGTTACCCAGACCAGTCTGTCCCAAATACAGAGGTTTACTGCTGTTCAGTGAGCGAAGAAACTCCTCCAATTTCTCACCTGAAAAAAAGACAAAATGATTAGCAATTCTCTGCTTAGTCTGCCGACTCTTTTCCTCAGCCTCAAGCTTTTTTAGAAATGTAACAGGCACCTGGGACTGCTACAGGAAATGGCTTTCAAAGCACTAACCTGCACCTAACAGAAAATATCCTGGACAAGTTTACCTTTAACAGATTTTTTTTTTAATTAATTAACATTACAGTGACATTTTCAACCAGTCAAAGGCCAGAATACGATCCACCCTTAATTTTGTCAGTAAACAGTGTTCTGTTCAACCACTACTGATGGAAAGCACTCTCTTGCTATTTTAGAACTCTCTCTCACCCTCTAAAGTAGGACAATTTGGCAATATAGTTCCAGGCTGGGAGGAAGGGGAGGGAAGGGAAAGTGACAGTTTTTATTTTGATAGGATTGATTTTTTAAAAGACCAGAGCAAATCTAAATTAACTGAGATAAATGTGCTTGATTACAGAGTAATTGTCAGAACAAGCTCTTTCCAACATATGTCCAGTGCTACAATGTCTACACACACCTTTCCTGCAAACCCCTTACCTATTTAAGAAATTGTGATTTCAGATTTACTTGAACGTTTCCAGATAGGTTTAACTTGGAACCTTGGAACCGATTAAAGCCAGATCATTACAAATTCGAAATGAGATGAAAGAAGCCACTGACAACTTTTATGTCTGCAACCGAGTATTTACACATACATACATATGTGCATGCGCAAGTCTTTCACAGATGAATGACAGCTGACAAGCGAACAGCCCATTAAACAACCGAAACACAATTAAGGGACAAGTACGGAAGTATACAGATGCCTCAGGTTAACTTTCAACAGT
This sequence comes from Neopsephotus bourkii, assembly GCF_033783945.1. Classification (NCBI taxonomy): domain Eukaryota; kingdom Metazoa; phylum Chordata; class Aves; order Psittaciformes; family Psittacidae; genus Neopsephotus; species Neopsephotus bourkii. The sequence continues at coordinate 32,129 of NW_026900539.1, read as the reverse complement.
GCTTTCAACAATGTAAGCACGCTCATAGCCTAGGCTTGTGCTTACAACCTTAGCTTCATTCCTTCCTAGAGCAGGACACTGCACTAGCAACAGCAGCAGCAAGCATAGATCAAAAGCAGGCTGGTTGCAGCACATGGTGCATCCTAATGGTGCTATTAAAACTCGCGCGGAAATAGGGCCAGTGCTTTTCCAGAGCCACAACCTTCAAAGGAGAACAGCAGCTTTACAAGTAGCGTCCACAGTTTGCTCAGTGCCAGAGATCCCGTAGCGAACTCTAAATAGTGCTGAAAACATCATTTCCAAGCAGCCCTGCCGGAGCGGGAGGCGCCCGGACGGCGGTGCGAAGCGGGATTGCCGACAGCAGAGGGGCGCAGGGCCGCCATCGCCCGCCTCTCCCTGTCCATGCCCGGCACCGCCGGGGCGTGCCGGTCCCTGTCCTCCGGCCCCGGGAGCGCCGCACCGGTAGCGAGCGCGGCGGCTGCAAGCCGCAAAACTCAACGCCCAGACCGGGACCGCTCAGTGTGCTCGCCGCTGTCCAGCCCACTGCCTCTGTTCTACAACGCGCCCGGCCCCGCGAGGGCACCTGGGAGTTCCCACTGGGACCGCAGCGCCTGGACGGCATTACAAGCCCCGCACATGAAAGCTGGAGGCAAAAGCCACCGGGGCAGCGGTGAGTCGAAATATCCCTTGCGTGTCATCCTTCCACACCGGGAGGGAACGACTGTCCACACCCTTCGTCGGACCCTGCCAGGCACCCAGGCCTTCAGTTCCCTCCCGCCCACCGGCGGGGCGCACCCCGGTCACCTTTAATGTAGACGTCGTCGTCCGCCCTCATGAACCACTCGTACTTGTCCAGATAGTGATCGTGCATGTACTTGATCATCATGAAGGACTTCTTCTGCGGCGGGTAGGAGTCGTCCACTCCAGGCAGGGCGACTACGGGCAGCTGCGGCAGCTCGGGGGGCGCGGCGGAGCCCTGACTGGAGAAGTACTCCACGCGCCCCGGCACGGAGCGCGCCCACGTCCGCTGCGCGGCCACTGCCCGGCTGCCCAGGTACTTCTGGGCCGTCATGACCCCCACGTAGAGGAAATTGCGGGGCTTGGCACAGCCAGGGGATCCCCCCCAGTCCCCGCTCCCGTTGTGGCTGCCGCCGGGCCGGCTACCCCGCTTCTCGCCGCCTTCCTCCTCCTCCTCCGGCTCTCCTTCCCCGCCAGCGGCGGGGCTGGAGACCGCTCCGTCCGCCGCCGGCGGCAGCTCCCAGGGGCTCCTGAAACTCGTGCCGCCCTGCACAGCAGCTGCCTCCGGTGGCGCCTGCTGCCCGCCCGCTGCGCCCCCGACCGCCCCTGGACCCGCCGAGCGGCCGTAGTAAGAGCAGAGACTGGAACCGCGCCTCTTCTTCTCGGTCAGCTCGGCCACTTTGGGGGCGATGAGCCAGGAGGCGGCGGTGAAGCCCAGCACCAGCCCCAGCACCAAGCTCAGCCAGGGTCTCCGGGACCGCGCTGCCATGGCGCGGACGGGGCGGTTCCCGGAGAGCCGCTGCCTCCCGCTGGAGGCGACCCCTGTCCCGCAGCGGCTCCCGGCGCGGCTCCCTGCCCCGCCTCGGCGGCCCGGGCGGCTGCGCGGCGCTCGAGTCAAACTTCTGCTGACGGGAGGGTGGTGGCGAGGACGCCTCAGCTCTAGCGGCGGCCCCTCCGCTCAGCTGATACCTTGTCACCGCGGCGGCTGGTCCCTCCCCGCCCCTCCCACCGCTCAGGCTCCTCCACACGGCAGCTGCGGCCACCGCTTCGCTCTCTGCTCCGCTGGCTTCCTCTGCGGCTGCCGAGCGCCTCACCCCGGAGGGCACAGCCGCCGGCAACCGAGCTGCGCCGGGAAAGTGGCGGCCGGCGCCGTCGCTCCGGAAGGAAACGATTTTTTTAGGTGCTGATCGAGATTTCCCCGCGCCACGGCCTCGCCACACAGCCCGGCCCCGGCGGCCTCCGTCTCCCCCTCCATCGACCGGGACCGGGCTCCCGCTGGTCGGTGGGGTGACGGTATGCCCACCGCGCCCCTCAGATCCGGCCGCGTACTCGCACGTCCTTATCCCTTTGGGAGCTTCACGAAGCGGGGAACGCGTCTGCGTCCGCAGCTTCACATCTCCCGAGGGCGGCCACAGAACGCTGGGTAGAACAGTCCTGCCTTAGTTTCTCAGGCGAAAGGTGGTCAGAGGGAAGCCGTCTGCTCGGCCCCTGTTCTACCCTCTGCTTTCCAGCCCGAACAGCTGACAACTTTCCAGACAACTGTAGTTCTTCCTGACCATGTCTTTTCCTATGGCATAGATTCTCACAGCCTGAGGATGATATTGTTGCTGTTATCATCCTCATTATTATCATCATTACTACCATTATCGTTGTTGTTATTGTTGTTATTGTTATTGTCGTCGTTGTCATAATCATCATCATTACAAGCTCCAAGACGCTGGGGATTGCCTCCTCATCTTTCTGATGTCAGGGTGACTGCACCGTCCACAGCCCAGGATGGCTGACAGCAGGAATTAAACTTCCAGGCCTCTGCCTATAGGAACAGCTTTATTTCCAAAATGTAAGATCTCCCTCATATCCTCCATATTTATTTGCATCCCTAATTTAATTCTGCAAGATGTTCATCTCCTGCAAAAGCCCAAAATTGTTCCTGACGCCCATTTGTCATTTCACTGAAATACATCCAAGCTGCTGAAGATCCAGTAGTGTATGTTTAGTTATTTGTCAGCAAAGCCAACTGTTTTTGTAGCTAAGTCTGTGGTATTGTCTAGCACTTCTTGTGACTTTACCAATTGTCAGACACATATGTCAAGGTGAGGGGAGGAGTATAGAAGCTGGTATTTTATGGTGCTAACAAAAGTAAGTGAATACCAAGAGAAGAATTTCAAGCCTTTTTCCAAAAAGACAGAAATTACTTTGCCTACCTAACAAAGAAATAAAACATATTCTGCATAGTCTTTAGCTGTGAAGAAGTCACTTATTGAAGTAACTTTTGTTTTTTCCTTGTGCCTCTGCCACATGCAGTGTGCACTTGATAGTTTTAAGATCCACAAGCATCAGGTTCAGGAAACATACCCTCTAGCTTCCCCAAGGCTGAGCACCCTTTCCAAAGCAGCCCATCACTAATTTCCTCTCTATGTGCATTCAGGCTTCAGCATTTGTAATGCCAAGCAGCAAGGCGCTAGGTATGAGGCACACATATGTATACAGTCCAGCTGTGTCCTGGTAGATAAATGCCACCCAAGATGTTCTGAAAGCGCCAATGTGGCAGATCCTGGGTCTGCTTTCACCAAGCTAATAACAGGCAACAAGCTAAGCAGGAGGGCTGGCCTTCAGAAAGCCTTTACCACAGTATTAGGGTTTATCAGTATTATGACTGTTTCAGCTTTTTATGAGTCTTCCACTTTAAAATGCTACCAATCTCCAACTCCCCCTGCCTTGCTCCTTGCAAACAATTGGGGGTTTATGGGTCCCAGTGGGACATGCATATTACAACCTCCAGTAGTAAAGACTCCTTTAGACCTAAGGCTCCTAAATTTTCAGACGACTTACTACTGTGGGGTTGCAGAGGTACAATGTATGCCTCTAAGCTATTTCCAATTGCTTATGCACACATTGAAATGTCTCCAGTCACCGTTGGCTGTGTCTGCTGCTCAGGTCTGAGAGTGCTTGTTTTTGTCACAAAACAGATACGGAGGACCTGTGAGAGGTGACTATAAAGCCCTTTACATATTTCCAAGAAGAAAATGGACTTTAAGGTGTTGTGTATTATCAAAATAGTTTATAACAGAATTGCATATAAGGTTGTTTAGAGCGGAAGTGTTACGGCTGTGTACTTTCTTAGTTCAATGCTATACCAGAATTCTGATACACTGTAGGGAAATCTGTTGAAATTTTGTGGGGGTTTATGGGCAGACCGAAATACAGACTAGAGCACTCTTATAGGAGCAACGGTGGCATCTAGTGGTCAATGCTACCAGTCCTGTACCTGTGTTCAGTAAAGGATGCTGAATGCTTTTCCAATCAAAATTCTGTTTTGCCTTTCCAATTGAAATATATACTGGATATAATAACTTGCTAAGCTGGGTGAGTTCACATCTACATGGCTTGTTACATGTTATAAAGTATTGGATAAAAATATTACACCAATGTCACACTGAATGTGTTTGGAGGGGAGAGACCAGGGATAGGCGATAGCTTTGAAAACTTGAAAGATAATTTTCTAATAAAAAAATTATTAAAAACTAGAAAATCTGCTTCTGACCACTGTACCATGTGTTTTTAATTATAAGCTCAGAAAAGTCTTTTTTTTTTTTCTCCTGTAAAGGAAAGTGGAAAATGCAATCTCACATTTCATCCCTGTAGTATTACATCCTCTGAACAGATTTTACACATGTCCTTCGATGAAACGACTATAGAAACATAGAGGTATCCTTGTTGTTAGTAATGCTTTTAAACTAAAATAATAGGGGGTTTTAACCCTAGAAAAAGTGGCCAGTCTTTGTTACACAATGATACCAGCAGAAGCCAGAGCTCAAACAGGTGGGTATCAACTTCCCACTTTCACTACTTTTTTGAAAGTCATTCTGGCCACACAGAACCCAGTCATTTTGTCTTCAGCAGGCACAAATCCCTAGGCTGAAGGGTTATCGAGACATCTGTAGTGTCAGAGATGAACACAGCTGGTTTTCCCCAAACTTTTTATCCTTTGCCTTAGTAGTAGTCTTACTACTTTTTCTTCTCAGGTGCAAGACCAAAGCCATCGATGATAGATTGCTAGGAATTACTACTAGGCTCCTAATTCAACCTGGCCAGAAAATAAAAGGAGATAAATCTCAGGTACATTCTTGGATGTTTTCTGTCTACTAGCTTGCTTGAGATGTCTGAATATGATGCAGGCATTTGAGTTGCAGTTTATGGATTGTTCCTATCACGTAAAGGGCATCTAAAATAAGATTTCACACAATTTCTTTGCAGCAGCCATAATTAGAAAGCTCTGACTAAAGCTAGATGCACTTTAAGTGAGGCTGAAGGTAAGTTTTGAAACTGTCTTTGGACACAGTCTTTTATCCTGCTGGTCCCATGTCCTGTGTCAGTCATCTCAAGAAATGACACATTAACAGTGTAGGTTGATTAGCTGAAACAGGCATAGCGCAGGAGCACATTGGAGCTGAAGAGGGAAGAGAAAGCACCTGATTCAATTTTACCATCAGTAAGGAGCTCATTGAACTGAATTCTGCTCCAGCTTTATTTTGCTCAACCACAGGTATCCTACATAAATAGGTCGTTTAAACCAGCAGAATTTCTCTTCTGCATTTGTAACCAGTTACTAAAACATGCAATATGTTAGCTTAAAAAAAAAAAAAAAAAAAAAAACGAAAAAAACAACACATTTGTGAGGAGGTATTAGTTCCTACAGTTGTATTAGAGCTGTTACTTCAGCTAGAACTTAATTACGGTAAGTTTTGCTCCACAGAGAGCAAATGGAATCATAAGATTAAATACATACATAAATATAGACACACATACAGTATTTGTTGATAAAACAGCTCATTGCCATTCCAGCTAAGAGACCATTTACTTTGGATTGTCAGTATGAAGAGTGTCTCAGCTCTCCATATAAGTTTTATTTGTACGTATGTTGGTATGGAAGTCATATGGCGTAGTATTCCCCAAAAGCAGACCAGTATCAATTTTAACATATAAGTAGGGGGGTTGTTTATATTTTGAGGTATTAAGGACAGGCTTACTTAATTTCAGATATGGAAAACAATTTCAGATACTTTGTGTTCCTTTTAAGATGCTGTTGGTAACATATTGTATGACTTCAAAAAGCAGGGGTGGCTTCAATTTATGTTGTAGCAGCCATTACAATTAACTTGAGCTCTGTTAGGAAGTTAAGGAAAAGTAATGATGACAAATGACTAGAACCATCAGTGTTATCAGCGCTGTTCCCAGGCCGAAAGTCAAAACCACAGCACTGCACCAGCTACCAAGAAGGAGAAAAATGACTGCTGCGGCTGAACTCAGGACAGTGTGAAAATTCTGCAGTAGGGCATTAGACTTTGAAACCAAAATAAAACTTTTCACTGCTCTTTCATTCTTCAAAATATCACCAGGAAGCTTCCCTTGAGGTGTTTAAGGTTACAGAAAACTTGTAAAACTTGTCTCTAAGTAATAGACTGTAATGTGCCCACGCCACAAAACGGCTCTTGGCAGAGCTAGTACAGCCATCTGCAAAAGCAGAAAAAATTTCAATTGTCTTGTAGAACAAATTTTTGAAAACATTAAGCTTGGAATTCCCCTTGAGCATTCAGTATTATTGTGCAGGCATATATGCATCACAAAATAGCAGTTGTAGCTGCCAACTATCCTCCAACATTTTTATAAGCAAACATATTCATTGATACATCTGGCAATCATATGCATTAATGAAATATTAACTAAGAAATAGTTTTATTGTCTTTATTTTTATTCTTATGTTCTAAAACTTCAGGGTGTTTATCCTGAACTTGGTATTGTTATGTGGTGCCTGTGTTATTGCAACATCTCAATCTGTAGCCATTTGTATTTCTACAAAGAGTTTGATTTTGGAAAGTAATAATAGGTTCAGTCTATTAATCACCACATCCATCCAGCTGAAGTTGATTGCAGCCTTTTCTATTTATCTTACTGGGCACAGGACACAGCCAGATCTTGGATGAATATAGCCCTTTCTTTCAAGACAGATCAGCTCCTTGTTTATATTCAATCCCATCCACACACTTACAGTTTTACCACTGTTTCCTGGCAGAGCACTGACAGCTACTGGAGCAGGAATTCAACTGCAGCATCTTTTTCCTTCACTGCTGTCTGCAGAGCCATTTCTGAAGATCATGTACCAAGTCCTGCTCCAGACAAGATCGGTGAAGTGCAAGAGGCAATACTGAAAGCAAAACCTTTGTATCTTCCAGAATTAAATCCAGAATGAAAATCCAGCAGGAATTTGAATTTTAGATTCAAGATGACTTTGAAACATCAGCTATTACCAAACCCATCCATTTGTGAACATATACGTGGAACGTCATACTCCAGTAATTTCAATTTGTAATTTTCAATTTTGTATTAAAGCCAGATTGAAACAATATGCCTGATAGGCTAGGCTCCACACAGCAGCTTTCCACTTCCAATGATTTCCTACCACATGACAGGATCTATAAGTAAACAACGCATAACACCTTTCACCTTCTGATAACTCATTATAAATGGTGCCTCTTGGCCCACCTCCTCAGGCAGTGGTCCAGCATCTCTGCTTCTGGCTAGTCCATGATCTCATCCAGGACTCCTGGGCAGCTGGGTTTTTCCAGTAGACCTCATTGTGTGATCAATGCTACCCACTTACTCCACATAGTGCTGGTTGTGCGCTATGTAGAGGGAGTGTTTCCTTTTAACATTTACCATAGCATAGGCTATAACCTGAAATATGCATTCTCCAGACCTCACTACTAGGGGTTTCCTTCTTGTTAGCTGATGGGTTCACCATCTCACTTCCTCATGTCCTGCCCCTGGTCATGCAGGAAAAAACAGAGTGCACCATGCAGTATTTGTCTGGGTCTCCATTTCCCTGACTGGGGCAGGAGAGGACTGATTTCTTTGAATGCCCCTGGCAGGCAAAGCACTGGCCTATAGGGATGAGGAGGTACAGAGATTTTCTTCAAAGTTTTGGAGTCAAGAAGACATTTTCTCCACAATTGGTGTATTCATATCTAGGCAATACATCATAGCCAAGCTGTTAGAATATGACACTGGAGCACTTTGAATCACCTTCCTTCACAGAGTCCATAAGCACCTGAGATCCTCTGGATTTCTGGAGACCTCATCATCATCTAGATCATTGTAGATGACTTGCAGAACTGCTAGTTCTTTGAGGTACTGCATCCCTTCATCTCTGGTCATCCACTTTTCCACTTTCCTAGGGAATTCACAAGATCTTCCTTGAATGGTTATCTTGCTCTCATGCTTGAGAAGAGCCTCTTCTCCAATTACTCTCTCAATTCCCTGGTTTCCAGCAAGGAATACCAGCTATTGGGCTTCAATGCCTTCCTGCTGTTGACTGTTGGCCCTGTTATCCCAGTACTGGAGCAGCCAGGCAGCAATCTGTTCACCTGGCTGGTATCTCTAAACTTTCTGCATGTCTCAAAGTTTTGATGCAGTCAGGGACCAGACAGTTTCCTGTGTGAATTTTCTCACTCTTTCCTCCAATGTCTTTGTTTAAGGACTGTCTTCTTGATCAAACCTTTGCTCTTCTTCCTCTTCCATCAAAGATATGGACCTGTTGTTATCCTTGCCCACTGCTTCCTTTTCAGTAATGGTGCAGTTACTGCAGTTGTTGTTCGGGTGCCTTTCTGAACTGTGGTATCTTCAGGTCCAGTTTGTGTCCCTGCCTCAACCCAAGTCATCTAAGAGTTCTGAACTATGGCTCAATAGACATAGGCCAGGCCCCAGCACAGCACTATAAGCTTTTGGTTTTCATTATGTTAGGCAAGGAACCCTTTAATCAGATAGCAAATCAGTTTGGGAGGATTGCTTGACTGTTCAAGTGTAAAGTCCCAGGTTATATATAGGAGATGATCACTTCCTAGAAACATGTGGGCGTGTTATTAGGAAAGAAGATTTCTAGAAATCTTGCCACACACCCTGACTTCCATGAACTAGCTGCCTCAGGGCAGATTTCACTATTGCCTTTCTTAAAAGTTGTCTTCCCTTACACCAGGACAAGACCACATCCTACAAAATCCATAATATGCAAACAGTACTAATTAGTAGTATTAAAAAACTCGCATAAGGGTGAACAAGGACATCAGGAGCTTGCACAATAAAACCACCCACATCAGTCTCATGTAAGGAGAGGGACATGTATTTTGCTCATGTTCTTTACAAGAACTTTACCCCAGCAGAGTAAAGCCATCAATGCAGGGCAAAGCATATTGCCATCATTTGTACTAACTTTTCCAAGCTCAGCAAAATAAAGAGATAAGCAATGCAGCAAAAACTCACCATGACCTGTTCAGGAGCTTGCCACTTAATAACTACCGTAACTATACCATGCTTAATACAGAACTGTCATTGTCTCATGCCTCACACTAGATACCAAAAAGGACTGTGGTGGGTTGACTTTGACTGGACACCAGGTGCCCACAGGCTGCTCTATCACCCCTCTTCTCTGCAGGATCAGGGAAGAAAATAAGATGGAAAAAAACCCTTGTGGGTCGAGATAAAGGCAGTTTAATAAAGCAAAAACAAAGGTCACACATGGGAACAAAGGAAAACACATTTGTAGTATTTAAGTGTTTTGAGTTTACTTAGAAGCAGTCTTATTGAATTTGGTAGGATTATGGATGTTATGATCAATTCAGCTTCTAGTTCTTATTACTAGCTGAGTTTATTAGTAATCATACTAAGATTTCTAAAAAGCCGCATAAAAGCTAACCGTTATGAGCTTATTTTTCCTGAGAAGTTTAATATATTGTCTGCTGTAGCTAATCACACACAGGAATAGAAAGCCTGGTAGAGAGTTTAAACGCACTGTGGATAAACTATTCAATACTGTCAAAGACACTGGAAAGCTGCTTATTGATTTCTGCAAGCCTTCGACTGGGTCTGAAGACTTGCTTGTGCTTAAGACCTTCCTTATGCTTTCTCCATTTGAATACAGGTAGGCTCCTTTATAGCTATAGTGGGAGGCTGATTAGATGTTAACTACTTCATTGGTGGGTGAGGAAAAACATACATACACAATATGAAGAGTAACTATTCCACCTTGTGAAACAACACTGTGGCTGCAGTCTGATGGTTTCTGGCAGCATTTCATCATAATTCAAACCATCACACAGTGTCTTCAAGACCAAGTTATTATTACATCATTTTCTTTTATTTTATTAGAAAATATTTTAGAAGAAGCTGCTTCCCTACTTTCTTTCTGAATTATTTGCTGAAAATTCTGTGGCAGTCGTGAAAACAGTATCTTTCTACCTGCGGAATAAATTGTGCAAAGAGCAATTCTGCTCTTGATAGCAGAAGTTTGCCTAAAAGAATTGTATCTTTTACAAAAGTATTAACCAATTCTATAAAATATCTTTAACCAGGGGATCTAGAATTTTGGGGGGAATAAACAACCAACCAACAAATCTAAGAAGCATAGGGAGTTTTTAAGGGAAAAGTTAGATTGTGTGTTTTAGCATTTTATAATTGCATTCAAGAAGAAAAAAATATCAAAGCAATTTGAAGAAAACTTTTTTGATTTAAAAGATATGATGTAGTAAAATACTGGAACATGTTGCCCAGAGAAGTGGTAGATGCACCACCCCTGAAGACATTCAAGGCCAGGAAGGATGTGGTGCTGGGCAATCTGATCTAGTTCAAGATGTTCCCTGGTCATTGCAGAGGGTTTGGACAAGATGACTTTTGAAGGTCCCTTCCGACCCAAACTATTCTATGATTCTATGTTTGTGCCAGTAAAAAGTATGTGCATGAAAAATCAATCATGAAAGCAGTTCAGCAAACTTCTAAAAGGAAACAGTTGCCCTGTTTTAAACGTACATCATGTAAAATACATCATGATTTTCACCATCATTATTTACTTATACTAGGACTAAGAGTTTGGATTGGTAATGTTTGAAACATGCATTTGGCTGCAGAGAACTGAACAGTTACAGAAAAAACTCATCCCATATTTCCTTTCCACCCTTTCATTTGATTGACAAGTAATTTGTGGTGCATTTTGGCTACTCAGTTACCCAGCACATGGTGGCCAAAATTCAGCATAGGAGCAATCCTAATGGAACTAGGACATTGGCTTCTAGAGATCTCAAATGAAAAATTGTAGAAGGTTCATTTTGTGCATAAGATGAAGAAGATGCCACAAAATTTTGCTTTAAAATGGCTATATAATTTGAAAATGTCAGAGGTGCTACAAATTAAATGTACTAGTTTACATTTAGGAGTACCAGTTCCAAATCACTGATATGGGTATTAACAAGGTTATGGAAATGACGTGTTGAAATTATGCCCATTGTGACCTTTTTTAATAAGAAAGTTCATAGTTTTCTTAAGCCTAACACTTTCAAACATAGCTCAAAATATAGTTTATCAATTGAATATGTCTTTACACTTACTAGAAAGTGGCTAGATTGAATAGAGAAAATATGAAATTCACAGTTTGTGACTCATATGCAGTTAGCAACTAACATTCTTAGAGCAATGGCATCAAGTGTGAGGTCTGGCAAATTTGCTTAGCTTACATAGCTACTTGTATTTTATGCAAAATTTGTAACGCAAATGTTTGCTTATTGGGAAATTGCCATTTAAACCTAGGATATACATCAATCATCATGTAACAAACTAGAGAATATCGGGCCTCAGAATAGTTCATCAGTTTAACTTGTGGCCTTGGGGAGAGAGTGTAGACAATTTACAGATTTACAGTCTCATGCCACAGTTTTCAAAAGATACCTCCACATGGGCAAATATTAAAATTTCAGAAGATCACAAGACAAACATGAATAAATTCCTCTGGTGATAAAATAAGCCTGTATGCCTAAGTTATTTTGGACTGTCTTGATGACAACTGTCTCCAAGAACCATGGCAATGCAAAACCCAGGCTAATGCAAAAACGCTTCAGATTTCAAAGGCAGTCTGGTTAGTCAGGTGCCTATTGCACATGGGAACCACTCCATCCAGGCTGGAAGATGCAATTTGATGACAGTAGGCTGATCCTGATGAATTTTCATATCATTTCTGCTAAGGAAGTCCACTGTTCTCCTGAGTACCCTGTCCCATTAGAACATTTGGCTTTGCTCTGCCCAATTTGGTGACAGAGCCTTCAGTGCTCCAGCTGAATAGCATTAAATAGCACTTCAATCACTCTCTGTGCAGTTCTGACTGGGACACTAACTTGGCTCAGAGTAAACAAATCTGAACTGCTCTGCTTCAGGCAGAATGCTGGTGTGTTATTTTAGGTGAAACAGAAGCGTTCATAGTCCACAGAGAAGGCAGTAAGGATACTTTCTAGGGGTTTTTTGCTGTAAGCTTACTGACTTTTCATGTAAGCTAGAAAATTCAAATGGTTCCTAATCCTTTGGTTTGATCCTAAGCAAAACTGCAGCCTTTGGCTGAGATGATTAACTAATTACCACACTGAACTATTATTAAAAAAACACTCACAACCTGAACAACTTTAAATGCCACATGGTATCTTATGCCTCCAAGCAGCTATCGCATATGCAGCAGCCACGGCAAAAGGGGGCTGTGAAAATCTGCTTCGTGCTCTGTGAACAAAGGCAGGAAATTTCTCCTTGGGCAAGCAAGTTAAATTGCTGATTCCCTTCTGTCGACAAGAGAGTCACGAACAATGCAGGAACAATCAATGTGATCAACGAATGCCAATTTATTACAAAGCTTTAACTCCTTATATACCATTTCTTACAGCACTTACAGTGATATGGCATATTATGATTGGATGCATGTCTTGAAGACCCTTAGTGACTAACACACAATTGGTTAAGCACAGGTGTGAGAACTTGACCTCAAAAGCTTGCCAACAGTCCACAGTTCTCATTAACTCAGTGAATTACAGCTTCTTCTTATCTTCCTTGCTTAAGCTTCCTCGGGCCTCCCACGGCCTTGCTGTATCTTTCAGGATTATTCAGTTTATGTACCAATTATGCGTTCTCCTGTGAGAACACTGTCTCCACATCTCCCCCTTTTTGTTTTATGTATCTTTTGGATGACCCTACTTGAGCAGGGGATTTGGGCTAGATCATATTTTCAACATATGCCAACTACAGGCTGCTGGGCCTGCCCCTTTTTTCTGCTGTATGTCTCTCTGGTAACAGGGGAGGCCATCCTTCACATCAAGGTCTGGCATGGCATGTGTCCCCACCGCTCCACGCCTGCTGGGTTGCAGCCAGCAGTGGAGCTAAAGGTTCTTCTTGGTGGCAAACACAGAGGCCAACCCAGTCTTGCCCTTGATTGTGGTAGCAGGCATTTGGTCAGCCTCAGTCCTTGCACCTTGTTGTCAATGCAGTTTCACCTGCTTCATCCAGTAACAAGTTGTTATCATGGCAAGGCACACACACAGATTTACATTAGCAGAGTAACTATTACAGGGTGCAGCAGCATGTTGAAGATGCTGATGCCAGCAAGGGACTAGCCAAAGAAATTTCTTACCAGTGGAATTCTCCCACCCTCTTAATTTGCTCCATTACCTGCTTTATAACACTACCATTGTATTAGAATATTCCTATCTTTTGCTTTAGCATTTTCTAGCAGCTACTACAAATTTGCATACTCTAACATCTCTTTTACAAGTGACAAATCCATATAATACAAGGTGTAGTTTCTTATCAGCAACTGGCTAGTAAATACAGGTGGTTTCATACACAAAATCAAAGCCTCTAACAATAGCTACTTTACAAGCACACATATTCAAGCTGTTACTTTTCCGTTGCCCTCAAATGATGTTTAGCAATCATTGGTTTTTCTCTTCCTCTATCTCATTCTGCTTGGGGTATTCACGATCAGCTCCTGTAGCTGAAGCATCAGGTTTCTCCATTCGTCTGTCCAGATCATGGCAAGGCTTGACAAACTTTGCAGGCAGTCGCCATGGAGCTGTAGGCAGGAGGACACAAATACACCCCCTCCTCCAGGTTATCAGTTCTTGAGAAGTAGACAAGTTAAACGAGGAGTTTGCCGCATCATTGCCTTTTTTTTTTTTTTTCTCTGCCACCCTCATGCTGCTTAGGTGATGGCTCACAAAGCTTGTGGTTGCACTACCCCTCTCACTTTTTCAGTTAGCAGTTCTTGTTTCAACCAATCTATCTGTTCCTCCAAGTCTTTGATTCATCCCCAGGTTACTCTAAACATATTAAGCTTGGTTTGGTTTTGTTTTGTTTTTTCTCTCCTCGGCTCTGGTGTCCATCCTGGTCCTTCCACCAGTGGAGCACTGGGAGCCGAATCAGAGGGCAGCTTCTTTTGAACATGGGGACTGAACTCTCACCAAATACTTTTTTTTTTTTTTTTTTCCCCAAAGTTGCTCACCCTGCTTTGCACAGCTACAAACGCAGGCCTTCTTGGCAGCAGCTACAGCTGCCTGCCTGCTTCAGCAGCAACCATAAATACCTGCCGGCAACTGCGCTTTTGCATTAACCCTTTCTTGTCTGAAATGTTAAACTGCTACCCGTTAAAAACTTTTACATGAACCCAACAACAAAAAATACACAGAACACTGTCTGCCCTCAACACACACACACACACTCACATGTGGGATCCCACATGCACACTCCACACAACTACAATATCTGAAGCACAAAATCCCAACAATCATTACCTCCACCACACAATCCCACGTACAGAACGTGGCACAAGGACCCTGTGGAGACTAACAAGAAAACCAGCTCCGAGAAGCATTGCCACAGTGCAAGGTGGCAGGCTTAACCCTGGCGGGCATCCCTCGAAAGGATCTGCCTCCCCCACATCGCATGAGGCTTGGGCTTTTATACTGACCAAAATGCACACTCATTCCGACACAGGTGGCTAGCCTATGTTGGAAGAAGTAGCCAGCAGTACTTATAAAGGCCTCCAAAGGTCGATAGAAACCTGGACATACTTATTTTTACCAGCTTCTAGTACATGAGTATCACAGAGAGAATGTATTAAATGAGTTGTATATGGGGTCATAAGTCCTCAGTCCATCACAGTCTGCCCGATACTCCTGATAAGAGCATACGAGAGACCTTCCCACTGCGGGTCTTGATGCAGAACATACACCACCAGGAAAGCACACAATACATCTGCATCCCCCACTGGTCTCACTTCTCCCTTTACAGCTGTGCATTTAACATGAGGATCTGGGGGATATAAATCAGGCTCCTTTTCCAGATGAATAGACTCCAGGTCAAAAGGACCATCCAGGTCAGCATCAGAATTATCAGGCATCAGAACCTTAGGAGCAGTGCACAGGCTCCTTCTTGGGGTTAGTAGGGCCTGAGTCAAAAGGATCATCTTCATCTCTGTCCTCGGTCTTCGCAGCCGCAGCGGTAACCGGCAAAG
The DNA here is from genome assembly GCF_033783945.1 of Neopsephotus bourkii. Taxonomy (NCBI): domain Eukaryota; kingdom Metazoa; phylum Chordata; class Aves; order Psittaciformes; family Psittacidae; genus Neopsephotus; species Neopsephotus bourkii. The sequence goes on along the minus strand of NW_026900539.1, from coordinate 17,023 downwards.
GCTGCTCCCTTCACTTTAAGAAGGACTGAAAACATCAATGAAACGGATGTCCTAAGCTCAAATTTCAATTCATTCAATCACTGACAAGGGGGGTGTCCTGGGGCAGTGCTGACTCTTTCCAGTGTTTCACCCATCGAGCTGGCACCCACCGCAGACCAGAATCTGTAATTACACACATATTACCTTGACCAGTTAGTTTTAGTTCCTCAGGACCTTTCCAAATGCCAGTTTCCAAATCCTTGTACTGGACCAGAATACCCAGAGTTTTAGTCATATAACCTGAACCTAATGCCTGACCATGTTTTATAGCAAGGGGGGAGGGGGTGTCATTAAAGTCTCCTGTCAGTCGCAAAAAATTCATAACATATACAGCTTTCTGAATCTTTGCTATTGGTGTAAGTCCTTCTTCCCCCGTTTTTTGGTTGTTTTTGTTTTTTTCCAACAACTGTTTAAAAAATATGTGCAGTAATTGCCTGAGTACACGATGATTTTAACCCATAGGATGTTACCCGTTGACGCACCTCCTTTACTGCCTTTAAATCCAATGCCTCCCACTCCTTTCCCCCCTGTGGAGTGTTAAGCACCGGGAATGCCGATGGACCCATAGCCGAAAATTCCCCCATAACAATTGTGTCTTTGATCATCCCACGCCAACGTTTGGCAGGGTTATTACCATAATCCCCTACCCCTGCCCAACACCCTCCTCCCACTCCCCTTTCTTTACTACTGGATTGTAGGAGGGTGGAGCAGAGAGTTCGGAGGTTTCTTTTGTCTCCAGTACTTTAATTTCTTCAGCAGCTGTCCCAGTTGACCATCACTGAGGCTGGTTCGCATCTGCCGACGAGCCGAACTGTCTGAACCGTCTGAGTCTGAGTTGGGATCAGGAAGGGGAGGGTACAAGTCCGGTTCTGCCAGAGACTCTGGGTCTGGTTCCAATTCCGATTCGGGGTCTCCTTCCTCTAGGTCGAAGGTGACCACGTTTGCACTTTCTACTTGTACTTTCTGACGCGAGCACCGTTTCACTTTATCTTCCCCCTTATGCCGAGGAGGCTTCTGCAATGCCGTGCCAGGCACAACATTGGGGGGCAAATACCATAGAGGTAGCACTCTTCTCTATCTCTGACTGACTTTGTGAAGGAGCAGCGGCCAGGAAAACAGATGCCACTGCTGCCTGTTGCGATTTCATTTCCTTTAAAGTCTCAATTATCAATCTCCATAACGAATACTTCAGGGCTTCCTTTGTCCCTTTACTAATCTCATCCCACAACGCCTGACCTATACGTTCCCATTCAGAAACTTCAAAGGTGGCTTGCTCCGTGGGGATAAAGCCACGATCCCGGGCCCACTTTAACAGCCTCTGTAATGCGGCGCTATCATGTTGCAGTCCTCTCTTAGAATATGTTGGAGGAGCTCCATCACTGCCTGTTCCTCTTTGGAAGGCGAGTGCCCCATCTCCTCCCCAGCCACTCACCTGATTAGGGCGAGATCCTACTGTTATTCCACTGTTTGCAGATGTCTGACTTTCACAGTGCCGGGGCAGCGCTGACTTTCGGCCGGCTCTCTGCCCCCTCTTCCTTTGATCGGACCTTCAAACTTGCATGCCACAAGTTACGGATCTGAGGGTCCCTGTTCGGGCGCCTTTGTCGACGCAGGAGTCACGGACAACTCAGGAACGATCAATGTGATCAGCGAATGCCAATTTATTACAAAGCTTTAACTCCTTATATACCATTTCTTACAGGCACTTACAGTGATTTGGCATATTATGATTGGATACATGTCTTAAAGACCCTTAGCGACTAACACATAATTGGTTAAGCACAGGTGTGAGAACTCGACCTCGAAAGCTTGCCAACAGTCCACAGTTCTCATTAACTCAGTGAATTACAGCTTCTTCTTATCTTGCTTGCTTAAGCTTCCTCGGGCCTCTCACAGCCTTGCTGTATCTTTCAGGATTATTCAGTTTATGTACCAATTATGTGTTCTCCTGCGAGAACACTGTCTCCACACCCTTCCATTAACACACCAGCGACCTAAAAATCATTCCTTAAATAATCTATTCCATCACTTCTATTATGTAAAGTTCTTTCCAAATGACTGGGACCTGGGCACTTCAGAAGTGATATGTAGGGGTATTATCTGGCCACCCAAAGGAAATAGACACATAGAGTCCTGCAAAAGGGAATGCGCCATTTATTTTGAGTGGACTGATGAGACTGACTTCGATGGCTGTCAAAGCCATCAAATCTTTTAAAAAGAAAAGAGGCAGAGGGGAGGGAGAGAGGGAACCCAACAACCAATCAAACTAAACTTGTAACGCTGAAGACACACCTGAAGGCATAGCTGTGCAGTACAACAGGAAAACATTTGAGGAGGGGAGACAACCCTTTCCTGCCTTTCCCTGGGACACAGACAGTAAACAACACTAATTATATATATATATAATCACCTCAAGATATTTCTGTATGAAAGTTAGTGGTTTAAGTCTATTGTTAGCTATATTTATTTCACCATTAACAGTAAATAAGAAAGAAGGGATCAAGATTCCTTTGCTTTTGCCGTGTCTATGTCACTAACCTTATTTCTGGCTTCTTTCATTCAGCAAGTCACCACTAGAAATTTTGAGGATAGAGCTAATAACTTTTTTTCTTTCAACAGTATTTTAAACAGATTTTAGCTATTCAGCAGCTAGTACAATCTAAAATCACATCGAATAAGCCATGGTCTGTCATTTGTAGCCTTAAATTGCTGCCAGAGTAAGAAAAGTGATTAATGTCCTAAAATAATTGATACTGAAATCAGTAAGTATAGCTTATAAGGTTTAATCCTTTGCCCAACTGAGTATATATCAAGATCTCTGCTACTATCTTGAGAATAGCATTCTCCAAACAACATAAAGCTGAACAGTTTATCTGCTGGAGAAGAGCATTTTCTAGAGGTTGACCTCACTATTCTGACATAAGGTACTTACCTCAAGCCACCTCATACTGTTTTCTTTTCCCAAAGTACAATTTCCTGAGCAGAGGGAAGGCAGAGGATTCCTTATCTGTCTTTTGCAATGTCAGACAGGAAATTATAGATTCTATTGAAGATTTAAGATTTGCCATTCTTTCATTTATTTAGCTTTATTCTTTCTATTCTGTGGCAGGGGGAAAAGTCATATCATCAGTCTTAGTGATTCAGCTCTTCTGTTTTTAAAGTTATATTTGAAAGCCTCTTCACACTGAAGAGTGCCCCATGTGCTGCCTTATGCTTAAACACCAGCTGATGGATCCAACACAGGGAAAACAGCTTCCTTTCTAATTAAGGGGGGCGGTTTTTGGTTCTTTTTTTTTTTTTTTTTTTTTTTTGTTAAAAGAGAACCCACCACTGACACCTGTTTTCAGCAGAGTAATGTGTTATAGAATTGTCAGGCTTGAATAAGCTCAGAGCACCACCAGCAAAAATCCTTTGGGACATAAAGGAAGCGAAGAAGCAGTTCCTTGAAGCAGCAATGCCAGGGTTAAGAGAAAGAAATTCCTGCTGTTTGGATTTCCAGTGTACCCACTGTTACATGCAATAGCAGACCAAGCTCACTTAATTTTTCACTCTTTATTGCCTTAAATAAGAGAAGAAAGCATGCAGAAAGTTAAAAATAAGCCAAATTACAAAAGACAAGGATGAAAACGCCATCGAGCATCCAGGGACCAAAATGATGCAAGAGCAGGTATCAGGTAACAAGAACTTATCCTTTAGGCATACAGAAAGTATGTGTCAGGAAAGCGATGATGCTGAGTAGGCCAAAAGGACATGCATGTGAGCACTCAATCATCTTTTTCTTTCCCTTTGAATGCCATCGTATTTACCTTTTTTATTAATTTTCACTGAAGAGGCTATTTATGAACTGCTGGATAACACCGAATGTAACAACACCAAAGACATAAGAATTCAGTTTAGAATAGGGAAGATGTTAGAGACAGTCCTTAGAAAATCTAGGTGTTGCTAAGGTCAGCTGAAACTGTAAAACTTCATCTTGGGATGTCTGGGGAGCTGGAAAGCAGCTGCAAAACTAGAAATTATCTCAAAATAGCAAGTTTAGTAGTATGGTAGGAAAACAGAACAGGACCAATATAACTTTGGTACTCATAAAAGAACAATTTGCCACACAATGTATCCTGGAGAGTATAACCTGAGGCAAATCCACCGATTTCTTTTTATGTAAAAAGGTAACAGGAGCTGAGAGTGGAAAGCTCTCCTGAGCAGGGGCCTCTCCTGAGCACAGGATGTGGTGCTTGGCTTATCTCTGCGTGGTGCTGACAACAACAAAAACAAGTCCTAAAACGCTGAGGTGCTTCATATAATCAGATGGGCATTTCTCAAAACCTACTTGGATTCAGTCACTCAAAAATCCCATTAGACCTAGAGGAATTCAGGATACTATTCTTACTACCAAATCTTTGACTCCATTCAGATTTTTCAGGTTCTCTACCAAAATTGGCATTGAAAGCAAGGAGCCTGCACTGATGTTTTTATTTTAAATGCCCTCCATCTTAGTTCCACTCGGGATGTTCCACTTACTGTCTGTCCAAGCTCGAGGGACCTCACCTTCTCCTTCTCTTTCCACAGGATTCTACAGTACTTCTACAAGCTTCTGAACTCAGACAATTTTTTCCAGATATTTCTGTTGAGAATTCTACATGGAGGCCCTAAAGCCCTGCCAGAGCAAGTGATTTTATGCTGTACACACTGCAATGTGAACCCAAGCAATAAAACGCACTTGTGTTCATTTCTGGCAAGCATTTGCTGGTACACTGACAGCAGTGAATTCATTTCCAAAAAGATACTTTCCTTGCCTGCCATCTCCCTATCTAGGCCATAAGCACAGTGCCTGTGATTATATACTTTAACATCAGTCTTCAAAAGGAAAGCCACTAACCAGTTTCAGGGGTTTGAAATTTTTATTTGAGGTGTGCAATGTCATGATACCTTAGGAGAAAATAATGGGGTTTATAAAAACAGGGTTTATATTTGCAGGTTTTGTTAGCAGTAAGTTTTCCCAGGGTGCATTTCATATGAAGAAAAAGGCTTAAATCACAATAAACAAGATAAAATATTTTGTTGACTTTTTCTTTTTCATATAAAGACTGGAAGGATAAAAGCAAATATCAGTACTCTAAAATTAAGGATTAGCATTCTTCTCCCTGGTTCTGTTATTTCAACATAAAAAAAAAAAAAACCAAACAATGAACCAAACAAACCATCAAATTAAGCTTTGAAGGAAAGTTTAAGGATTTAAGGAACTTACAGAAACTATGTAACACAACAGGAATCACACATATGTTCCCTGGTTTCCTTTTGTCTGGAGAATAGCTGTTTTCTTAAGATTTAACTTTTATTTAACATAAATTATCATCTGAGGATTCTAGCTATAGTTGGAGAGGTTATTCTAAGTGGAAAAGAAATTCATGTTATGTCATCAAAAAAAGTAATTTCTAATGTAATAGGACTTATTGCCTCATTTGGTATGTTAGGATTTTTCTGGAAGAAGGAGGATGTAAATTAGAACCCACTCCTTCAATACAACACATAGCAGCTACAGGTATGCATTTATAGGTTTATAAAGCACTTATACATTCTTCAGATTTTTTTTTTTTTAATTTAGTTTATTTTGGAACCCTAAAGATGGAGCCTCACAATGCAGAACCAACCTGTCTTGCTGGTGAAGAAAAAAGGGGGGAGAGGGGGAATATTAAGGCTTTGAGCATATTCCGCCAGCATAATTAAAGTAGAACAAAAGCTATGAGCACCATGTTGAATTACTCAGAGCTCCTTAATTTTCTTTTCTTGGAATTGGTAGTGTGACATTTTTTGGCTTTAGCATTATGCGTATGAGACGTGACATGTGCAAAACCAGTCAAAATTATTCACCTCTTTACAGAATGTAAGGAAAATAAATGAATGCATAAATAAATAAATGTACAAACACCTACTGCTTCCTTGCCAGTACTTAAAACAGTGTCTCTATGACAGACAGCTCTCAGCTCATGCTGCATTCCTATAATTGCCCAGTAGTGAGATTCACTCACCCAGGAGCTGGGTGAGGATTTAGCGACAGCCAGAGACACTGACTCCTAAGGGGTCACAACTCCTCACTCCTCAAGGAGGCTCTGGACCATTGCTGAGCATCACCTGGTCACCTGTGTCCTTCCTCAGAGAGCATCATGTTTCAGAATCTAATTTATTTTGGAGTCTACTTAAAGGCATAGTCACCACTTTTTGAGGTCTTTGGCCCTTAAACAAAGCTGTAGATAACTTTCAATTGGCTCTCTGTTGTAGCTGCTGGTGTACTTTACCTGCATCTGGGAAGACACTGGCTGAGGTAGTTCAAGGTAACAAACCAGTCTTCTCTAGAGAATATTGAATCACCTCTGATGTGAATACAGTGCACTGAAAAGATGTGTCAGAAGGAGCTGCAAAAATATACCGAATTCTTTTGAAGCTTGTGTGCTTGCCAAGATTGCATACTGCCAACGTGCAGCATGAACACAAACTGACTTGCGCTAGAAGCAAGCTGGCTCCATAACCTTGAACCTTGGCAAGTAACAAAACACACTGTCATATTCAGATACAGCCAGGATGCATCAGTAAGGGTGATGCTAACTTTGTGTTGAAAATGAAGCTTGAAAAGAATGCTGTAAGTATACTGTAGAAGGATGATTTATCTAACAACAAGTTATGAAAACAACTTCCTGGGCATCCTGCATGCACTCTGAATGTCATGTATAAAAGGAAAATTAAAAAGGAAGTAAATAAAAAAGGAAACAGCGCTCCTAATTATGTAGATTACTCACATGCCAATTTACTAATATACTTGGTTCAGCTTACTTCTCATACATCTAAGGTAGTGCTTATGACATTGTTCATTAAAAAGAAAGAGAACTAATGGAAATTAAAAAATTTAAGGCTCTGTGGTTATTTTACCTTAACAGCTACTTTCTTTAGGCATACATTCTTTCTCTTAGCAATTTACCACTAACAGTGCTAAGCCACACATAGAACATTATTCACTTCTGTATCTGTAACTCCAGATTGTCTTATATCCCAAGCACTTTCAAAAGGTTGCTATGCTTGCAGGTCAGAAAACAAAACAAAACAAGCAAACAAACAAGCAGGGGAAGGTTGAAAAACAGAAATCAGTTTTATTAAAAAAGCAAGCATCTTCCACAACAAAGCCATCCTTTCACATCTGCACTAAGGATCATTATAACTTCCCTTTCTGAGGAGCACTGAGTAATTTGGAAGAGGGAGACCCAAACAGCTGAACACAAAATACTTCTTTAGCACACACCTGTATATGTGTTTTCAGTTGTGCCTAGAAAGAAGAAGCGTTAAAGGCTGAACACTCGCTGCATATACCACACACCCACGGGTATTAATAAACAGAAGTACACCAAATTTGAAGCAAATAAACCTGACATCCAGTATGCTTGTGCTGTGTGTGGCACACCTGTGTACTGTCAGAACACCCTGTCTTCCACCTTACCTCCACACTGCTTCCTCCAACAAAACTAACCTTACCACAAGCAATAAGAATACCCGCAGATGAACCCACTTACAGCTACAAGAGTTTCAATTTACTGCAGCAGCTGCAGCAAATTGATTTCTGAGCTGAAAGTAGCCTTTTGGAGTATTTCCAGGAAGAACACAATCAGCAGAGAGGAAACCCCAGAGGGAAGCAAGCTCTTTGGGAAGGCTGTTTGTGTTGTCTGAAGTGTGCTGAGTTGTCTGTGAAGCTAAATATGTGGGTGGAAAAACTAATGCACATCAGCTGAGGATTTGCATGTTCTTCTGAAAAGACAGCATGTTGTACTGCTATGAATTAACTATTCTACTCTCTGAATGTAGCACAAGAACTGCCTGTCAGCTTGTTTCAATAATACATCGAAAATACAGCTGTGTACAGGAGTTCTGTGGCTGGATTGCCTTAACAGAATGTCACATATCAGAGGATAGAGTGTTCAGTGTTTGTTTTCCACAGTCAGATGACTTAGGTTAGGTTTGGTAAGGAAAGAAATCCCTTAACAATATGTAACTCATAACTGAATATTCTGACTCTCAGTTTCAGTGTGTTGGGGCCAGCATTCGAGCAGCATCAAGATCATTTCAAAGCATGTCCAGCTACAGAGATTCACAAAGTCAGCCTCCACAAGAAAATCCTGACAAGTCCCTCTGTCTGGAAGAGGGTTGCCTGTCAGGATGCACCACCAGTGCTGACCAGACTGACTGGTCCCAGGGAGAAGTCCACTGAGAGGCAGCTACAAAAGAAAGAAGTCAGTGTCACGCTGATCTGGAGGATCTGGTCAAAAGCTTTTTACCTAAACAACATGTGCCGTCATACTCCACCTCAGTTCAAACATGAACGTCATCTGTACTCCAGCAAAGATCTGCCTGTAATGTGTTTGTGTTTGGGAAGTTATGTGGACAGCTGCCACCATCACCCGTTGCTGTTTGCAGTTGGACATGTCAGAAACATAAATCCCAGCCCTAGGGAACTTAAATAAAAAAAAGGAGGGGAGGAAAGGGGAAAGAGAAAAGGAAAAGAGGGAGAGGGAAGAATGCTTCACAAACCCCGAATATTGCAAGTTAAATCTTTTGCAGATTTAGATTCATAGACTTACACACAAGTATTCCACAAAGGGATTTATTTTTCTCTAAACTATTGTTCTATCGTTCTTCCAGCCAACAGACTGGAAATGGCCACAGACCCATGAAACTTGTCTTAGAGTTCTGGGTTTACAGTGCTGCCAGGCTGCAGAGAAACAAATTGAACCATGGCATGTCATCTAGATACCCTGAGAGCATGTGGCAGTGGCCTGAGTCTTAACCAATGTCATAGGAGATGGAGTTGGAACTGAGAAAGCCTTTCAATATAAACAGAAGCTCACAGACACAAGAGTCTCTCCTGTACTTATTAATGCATTCCCACGCAATGCAAGTAATCAGGTTACAGCTGTACAGGTAAGGTCACAGCAGAACTGTGAATCCATATTTGTGCTCTGGATCTGTATCCTTTGTCCATGAGATAAAGCTTCTAGTGTGTGTATACATAAGCCCGTTCCAGTGCCTCAGCACCCTCACAGTAAAGAATTTCTTCCTTATATCTAACCTACCTCTCCTCTGTATAAGTTTGAACCCACTGCTCCTTGTCCTGTCACTACAGTCCCTGATAAAAGAGTCCCTCCCCAGCATCCTTGTAGGCCCCCTTCAGACACTGGAAGGCTGCTATGAGGTCTCCACACAGCTTTCTCTTCTTCAGGCTGAACAGCACCAATTTTTCAGGTGCTCCAGCTGCCTGATCATCCTCATGGCCTCCTCTGGACTTGCTTCAACAGCTCTGGTGCTGGGGACACCAGAATTGCACACAGTACTCCAAGTGGGGTCTCACAAGGGAAGAGTAGAGGGGAAGAGTAACCTCCTTTGACCCTTTGAGGTCATGCTTCTTTCAATGCAGCCCAGGATACCATCATCACCATGTCAAGTTTCATCAATTTCCTGTCACTAATAATTTTGAAAAAAAACAAACAAGCAAAAAAAAAAAAAAAAAAAAAAGTCTAAACACTCCCCCCCCAAAAAAACCAACCCACAGAAAAAAAAAAAAAAAAAACAAACCAAAACAAAATCCTCAATGTAAAAGGGGCAACACAAAGCAGTCTTACAAATCCAAAATTTCAGTTGCTCTTGTACAACACATGTGAATTCATTTGTCAAGTAGCTAAAGAAAGGGTGTCTCCTTAATTAGAATGATAGAATCAACTAGATTGGAAAAGACCTTTAGACCATCAAGTCCCACCATTACCCCAGGACTGCCAAGACCATCACTAAACCGTGTCACTGAGGGCCTCGTCTACACGGTTTTTGAATACTTCTGGCGGCCATGATTCCATCACTTCCCCCGAAAGCCTGTTCCCCCAAAAGCCTGATCAACTGATTTTAGACTAAGCACACGGTACGAAAGATCCCAAGGCTTCACACTCCCCCTTGAATAGAGGTCTTTGTTTCTCAGTCTGACAGTTTTAATTTTTAATTTTGTTTGTTTAATGTGGGGGGTTTTGTGTTGTTTTTTATTGTTGTTGTTTGGTTTTTATCCCCCTCAAAGCATTCAATTGTTATTTATTTTCTCGACCCGTAGTACACAGCTCGCGTTTAGGCACACAAGCCCCCCCACCCCCCTCCCCCCACCACCCCCCCCGGACTCTCTCTGAAGTCGCCAGCAGCAGACTCTTCCAGGTCTTGCAGATGCTCCCGCAGAGACGTTCAATCCACCTTTACCTCCCTCCCATCTCCCACACTAGCGCTCGCACAGGACAGCCTGCACACGCGGCGCGGGGTCTTTGTGCCCGCCCGCCCATCGCTCTCTGCCACGAGGTGTCAGCAAAGGAACCCGCATCGTAAGGGAGCAAGCGGAAAATAAAAAAACACAAGAACCACCCCCAAAAGAAAAAAAAAAAAAAAAAAAAAAAAAAAAAAAATTCAAATTACTTCAAACCGGCACCGCTGTGCCTGAGGCGTTTTTCCTTTTTTCGGACTCTCCGCTAGATGACAGCGGTGAAACCAGGCTGAAACGGCCAGTAAATGGGCTTGTGGAGAAAAGGGTTTTATCCCTACTGCTAGGCCCTCAGAGAGCAATGCAATTAAGCAACTTGCGTTATTGGCTGTTTTCCTGGAAATTACAGAGCCCTTTACTTTCAGGCTTCCCGCCTGCAGGCCTCAGTAATTTACAAAAATACGACTCTTCATTGTATGCAATGCATTTAAAGCAAATGTACTTAGGGTGGAAAAAGCAGTTAGGTATTGTTGTTTTAATGTGAATAATTACTTCATAATGTCAGCTATTAGTTTTGTAAAATGTTCCCAAGTTCTTACTTTCATAAGCTGAATGGACCTGATTTTTCAGAGCAAACACCCTTCTACACTGAAACTGTGGCAAGCCAGGAGACTTGAGTTCCCCTGAACATTTACACCAATGTTCAGTTTTGTAACAAGGATTCTAATTTTATGCCAATGCATTAAAATGCTGCTACAGTTTTGCTGTTGGCTTCTTGCTGGATTAAAGCAGTAAGCTGTTTTAGCCTGGGTGTTTGAACCGGTACAAACTAGACTAGCATCCAAGTAGTTACGGCACAAATGAGATTCAGACATAGACCAGGTGGGGAAGGAAGGAATTAAAAACACTTATCTTACTGTCACACTGTACTTGAAGCTGGATCCATCCTGATCTGACTTAAAGCACTGCAAAGCAGCTGTAAGTAGGACACATGCTAGAATTCAGACGTGGGAATGCATACCCTTTACCTTGGTCCTACTCCTGACCTACTTCAAAGCTTTTTTTTTTTATGAAGACAGGTAGATCTGTTATAACCTCAACTTCCCAACTTTTGTGCATCTGTGAGATTTTCTTGTGTCAGTGAGGGAGATCCACATCTCAACAGTGTTCATAGCTCCTTACCCTTATATAGAAGGTATAAAGGGTTTGCAACACTCAGATCATTTTTCAGAAAGGAAATCAAATTTAAGTTCTCTGTTCACTCACTTTTTATTTTGTCATTTTTCTCACATTTTCGTTCTTCTAAATTATGCTGAATTTATGAACTTAACTGTCTGAGTGCTCTGAACGTCTCCCTTTGGTCCTTTCATTTGCCAAGAAAGACCCTTTTTCACAGAAGGGATATGTAATTTTTACCTTTTTAAGTTGTACCCCAATCCCAGTTTATACTGTACAACACCAATTTTGCTTGAGCTTTTGATATGTCAGATTAAAAAAATATTGGCACTCTGTTTTTTGATTGACAGAGATTGTATGTGTTCAAAGACCACGACACATGCACAAAGCACTATCTCAGGCCTCAGGTAATTATTCTGATAGAAGCTCAGTGGTCTATCTTTTGTGGTTTTTTTTTTCTCTGAAAAAGTTTAAGAAAGCTTTTACGGATTTAGGCTAACTTTTTACTAAGAAGTGCTGCATCATTGCAGCAATGCACTCTGTGTAATTTTTTGCTTTAGAATTCTTTGGGACATCTTGAATGCTGCTATATAATACTTTTCTGTATTCCAATAATAAGTTTTTTACTGTGAGGGTGGTGAGGTACTGGAACATGTTGTCCAAATAAGTTGTGGATGCTCCATCCCTGGCAGTGTTCAAGGCCAGATTGGACATGGTTTAGCCTGTGGTATCCCTGCCCAGGGCAGTGAGGTTGGAACTAGATGATCTTATGGTCCTTTCCAACCCTAACCATTCTATGATCCTATGAAAATAGCTACAATATTATCTATCAGAAAAAGATGAACAGGATGGTAGATATTTATTAGAATGATTACTTAGCTGATTGTCTGTACATACAGTATATACCATACCACACATGCTGATGCAGATCACTAGTCCAAAGAATGCACTAAGAAAAGTAACGTATTGGTAGTTTTCTTTTTTAACGATACCCATAAGAAGACATTCTGCTGTGCTCAGAGTATTTGTCTCTTTCCAGGATCAATTCCTTATGCTGCATAGGAATATTGTAAACTAGTGATGTCAAACAAATAGCAATTGTGGAAAAAAAAAAACCCACAACCCAAACAAACAACAACAACAAAAAAAAAAAACACACCAAAACCACAAACAAAACAAAACAAAAATAAAATAAGAAAGAATTCAAATATAACAAGGGAGGAGAATACCTTAATAAAAAATATTTATTGAAAACATTCCCATCAACATTATTTGGCTGTACTAAGTAAGTAAAATGCTGAGTGTGATTGTGGCAGTTAGGATGCAAACAGCTAGTATCATGAGCAAGATGATTCGGCAACATTTGGAATGCTTTTTCTCTCTCTCTTTCTTTTTTAACAAGGTATCATACCCAGGAGTATAAATATCCCCCATCCAGAACTGCAGATCGTTAGGGTTTTCCTAAAAGAAAAACCAGAAAATTAACTCAGTTCCTGTCTTGCACATAAAGTCATTAGGACATAGCCAGAAGTATTTTGGCTTTCATCAGATAGTGGTTAATGAATTTAAGGCATCACAACACAAATGCAAAAATTTTCACTAACATAGGTTGCGCTATGAACATACGTTGCCAGATGTTGCAAATTTTCCACTAGGGAGAATGAAAACCACACTTTTCAACCAGGAACCAAATGTAGGACACCAGCCTTTGAAATGTGATTAAAAAACCCCAAAGAAACCATGTAGTCTTCACAAGAAGAGACGCTGATCTATAAACACAGATCTGAGTCCCTTTCCAACAAAAAAGGGAACAGCAGAAAAAGTGCTTACTATAGTAACCTTAAAAGGGATTTGTGCCTACCCACAGGCAGACAGGATCCTGCATAGTGTGGATAAGGCTTGGAAAATGCACCTTATTTGATAACAGAATGATGTTATGAACAGTTGTTGAAGTGACTATATAGTGTTTAAGTGTCTCATTTACAGCCCTTCCCTATATTAACAGGGAAGCTGAGTTGTGAGGTGTTGCAGTTTAAGATTTTCTCTGGTCACAGAGGTCATCTTCCGCAGAACTGAAATTTCTGGAGTCTAGCCAGACACTTAGACATCTTTTCTTGATCAGACTCATGTTAGTGTCATGTTTGTAGCAGAAAATACATGCATATTTGCTTCTGGAATCCCACCAAAAGAACCAAGTGGGTTTCACAGTGGGTTCATGCACACCCCACACAGCAATTCACTTTGTTTAAACAGAGCGCAACAGTGAGTTACCTTTATTTGGCTGGCCAAGTTAGAGTGCAGCGAGTGTCTGTCATAGTCTTGCACAGTCCAGGAAGGGATCTTTTTCTTCTCCTCCAATTCATCATCCACCTGGATATCGCTATACAAGGGGTTGCTTTTGATAGTGGATTTCAGGGTGACGGGGGTAATGTGTTTCCCGAGGGCTTTGTCTATCATTTCTTTACTGACCCTGTTTGAGTCTAAGCCCGGCAACTTAGTGACATTTCTTTTTTCTCTCTGTAAGGCACAATTTTGACCAGAAGTTGGCTTTCATCTTATTTAATTACAACACAGTTCCCCTTCCAGAATTAGCATTTGTAATACAACAGAATCAAAATTACACATGCAACAATTTTTCTCATTCTGGCAAACATCTACAGTGCAGTAAGGGAGCCTGACTGTTCACCCTGGCCATATTTCTTCTTTCTGGGGAAAGCACATGGGTACAGTCTGAACATCAAGCTATTTTGCAAATGCAAACTGACATTATAATGCCTGCTGAAAGAAAGCCTCTGCTTTAGCAAAACAGTGCTATGGAGCATTGAGGTAGAAGGTGTAGTTCTGTTGGGAGCCATGGGTATATGGTGCAGAAGAAGGGCTATAAGGACAAAGCAGAATGAAGTACAGGGATCATAGTGTTCAAGTGATTGCCTTGGCTGGATCTGCGCCTTTGACAGCAGGGGTGTGATTGCAGTTCTGTTCATGCCATTGAATGCTAGACCTGTGTCAGGATGTCAGAGGACCTTCATTCAACTGAGGAAGAATTCTTACTTTGGGCACTGTCAGAACTCAAAGGCAATTAAATATCTGAGCAGTCTCCCACCAACAACAATTGTTAAATTGGACAATTTAGAACAGGAGGGTGGCGAGGGAGGAAGGTGAACAGCCCTAGTGGAATCACTTTTTTTTTGGAGAACTCACAAGCTGCTGCTTAACAGAGCACTAAGAGCCTCTTCAGAAGAAGCTAGTAAGACATTAGTTACCCTATTTTTTGATCTGTCATTGCACAGAGGAATACAAGCAGACTTTCCAATTCAAGCTGTTCAGTATTTTGGTTCACCACAACTTTCTGTCCCTGAGACTTTAAATTAACCTGTCTCTGGTGTTCTGGTGGTGCGTCACATTCCAGAGAGACCTGCTTCTGGCAGAGCCCTTGGCTTGCACTAACACCTCTCCTGTGTCTCAGGACTGTTTCTACAGAGCCATCACAGTGCAAATTCAGCTTTCTTCATTAGCAAATCCTGCTTTCCCATTCTCAACTTTGTCCTTAGGAATTTTATATTGAGAAAAGGGAAGCTTTTCCTTCACCGGGTGGCCCTGAACACCCCAGCCCTCTCCCACCCTTAGAAATTGCTAATCACACATAAAGTGAGTGCACATAATGAACAGCCAACTAAGAGGCCGGGGACCTGAGAAACTTCCTTCTATGAAAGGATGTCTTTCTGAGGATATTTCATTTATGTCAAGAACTCCAACTGTTAAGGTGCCATGGGCTGGATGGATTTCAGCAGACAAAGGGCTTGCTGCTGCTGCAGGCACATTCTGCTTCTCCTTCCAGCCCTTGGGATCCCACCTCCTCCCACACATGGGCTCTGAGAGCAGCTTGTATTTCACATCACCCAGTGCAAGTCCCTAAGCTGATAGCAAACTGTTGTCTTCTGCTTGAGTAATTTTTGCCCTCTTCATGGGCTGGTGAAGCCACTTTCTGTGGAAGCCAGCTACTACATGTTATCACCTACTTTATGCTTCAGTGCCGGTGATCACACACAGACATGTGAGTCGGTCTGGGTGAGGCAGGTGTAGAAGGAAGTGAGAAGACTGGTTTCCTTCAGAAAGGAAAGGTGAAGAAATTAAAAAAACATCCTTTGTCTAAAAAACATTAGGAGTAAGCATCATGCTCGCATTCTTATTGCTAAATTGTGCACAAGTGACTAAGCATGTTTCCCATCAATAATTATCCTTAGTAGGTGGGTGGATCCACAGTGCCCTCCCAGTCTATTAGTTCATCATTTCCATAAGTCATTCCTTAGCCTTGACATATCCCCTGACAATATTACTCTTTGCATTGCAATTACAGCTGGCACTGAAGCCCTCTGGGTTGTACTGGCCAGATTGCAGCTGAGCTGGTGTTTTTATGTCATTCCTTTCTGGCTGCATATTTTATTTTATTTATTTTATAAATTTGCCATTGACTTCAGTGATGCTTCCCTCAGGCTTGTTAGATAGTTGAACTTGGAGAACATTTTGTTGAAGAACGTGAACTGTGTCATCAGGGGATGCTTGGTCTCCCTAGGCTAAAATGTTGTGAAAAGAATGCAGCTTGACAGTAATTTCTCAAGCTGTTTCAAATAAAATGCTCCAAATCTTGGAATAGATGGCATGATGCAAAATTTGTTCATAAAGAGAGTGCTTTGTGGCAAAACTTTTTGCCCCTTCTGCCTGTAGTGCCTTCCTTTTCACAGACACAAAAACAGTAGAATATGGGGAGTGGGGAGGGGTTGATGGGGGGAAACAACAGGGTTTTAGCATGAAAACTGGAATTGAATTTGGGGTAGGAGATAGTCTGCAGAAGTTTTAGAAACAGATACTGAGGTGCCAAGCTAATAGGGAGAATACACTTGAGTGCAGGCAAATGGTTATTTATGAAACTTACGCAGTTTCACAGGACAGATGTCCCAGACACTAGTTAGGGAAGAGGAATCACAGAAGATTGAAGCACATACAAAACCAAACCAAACCAAACCAAAACAACAAACAAAAACCCCCAAAGGCTTAGGTCCAATAAATTATACAGAGAAAGATGAGGAAAATGGCATGAAACATATGCACTTAAAGAAGCAGAGAAACAGCAGATTAGATAAAAAAAATGTACCTGCTAGTAGTTCTAAAAGAAATCGTGCTTTTAAGATTCAACACATCTCCCAACAACTGTTACATACTTCTATGTTTTGATTCTGATTCGTGAAATTAATATTCAAAGAAAGAGGGAAGTATTGTAAACCTAGGTATCCATATGAATTACAGAATTGATATGGTGTACACTGTGTCTAAGAAGGCAGGGTGAATAAGGTTGGAACACATAAAATCAGAGGCAATTTATGTTACTATTTGCTGAATGGAAGAGCGAAAAGCAAATACTCATAGCAGCAATAGTTATGAAGAACTCTGAGAAACTGTAGATGAAATGTGTTGATGAATTACTCATTTAACGATGAAAAATGCTCAACTCTGCAAACGTAACTGTGTTTAATGTACATATTGTTT
>NW_026900538.1:0-15440 GCF_033783945.1 Neopsephotus bourkii | reverse complement strand
TTTATCCTGGCATACCTTACACTTGAAACAAGCAAATGGATAACAATTGCAGTTCAAATTATTACACCTAATTCGTATATCTAGAGTGCATATATTATTTACATCAGCATATCTTCTATATTCAACATTGTGTGATTGCATAAGTTTAGCAATTTCCTTCAACACACTTTGTACGCTTCCATATATAATAGAAAAAAGAGAAATAATTATAGCAAATATAAACAAACAGCAATACACACTTTATGCCAAAAGATAATGCGGCAAAATAATCAAATAAAGTCTCTATCATTACGTTATCTTTTCAGGGTTATCTTGGTGTCACCTGGAGTACTGACTACTTTCCAGTGGGGTCTCGTCACTGGGCCTTTAATGCGACTGGCATGAGTCCATCCACGCTCAGCAGTCCGGACAACTGTTTCTGTTGTAAGCAAAACAAGATAAGGTCCCTCCCAATTAGGTTTTAGGGTTTCTTCCTTCCACACTTTAATCAATATCCAATCCCCAGGTTTAACATTGTGAATTTTTAAGTCCAACGGGGGTCGTTGCACAATCAGTCCATGTTCCCAAAGCTTGTTACGATGTTCTGCTAATTGCGAAACATATTCGTTAATCACACGGTCTCGAATTAAAACATTTGTTTGTGGACTTTCAATTCTATAAGACATTCCATACACCATTTCAAACGCTGATATTCCTACATCTGCTCGGGGTCTGGTTCTGAGAATTAATAGTGCCATGGGTAGGCACTTAATCCATGATAATTTGGTTTCTATCATTAATTTAGTCAAAATAGTTTTAATTTCTCCATTCATCCTTTCAACTTTTCCCGAACTTTGCGGATGCCATGGTGTATGGTATTCCCAGTTAATACCCAAGTTTTCTGTTAGATCTTTAACAATTTTTGACACAAAGTGTGTTCCCCTGTCCGAGTCGATTACTTCAGGTACTCCATATTGAGGTATAATGTGTTCAAGTAACACTTTAGTAACTTGGTTAGCAGTTGCCCTGGAGGTAGGAAAAGCCTCAACATAATGTGTTAAATGATCCACCATTACTAATAAATAGTTGTAACGCCCTACCCTAGGCAGTTCAGTAAAATCCACTTGTATGTGTGAGAAAGGTCTGTATGCTGGGGAACGTCCTCCAAGAGGTTTTTGTCTCATGTTACTTCGATTAACCTTTTGACAGATTTCGCAGGCTGCCGTGACTGTCTTTGCTATGTTATATACGCCTATACAGGCAAACTGTTGATTGAAATGATCAACTAACGCCTGGGTTCCCCAGTGTGTTTTACTGTGTATTTTTGAAAATATTTCGAGTGCTATGCCCTTCGGCAAGACTTCTCTCCCATCTGGCAATATGTACTTCCCATCTTGTTCCTTAGCTCCCATTTGTTCTAGTTTCTCCTTTTCTGCAGACTCAAAACTCAAATTTTTACTAACAGGTACTTGTTGCATAGTCAAAATCATACTATAATTGCCTGCCACTCGTTTTGCTTCTGTATCAGCTGTATTATTTCCCCTAACTTGATAACTTGTACCTCGCTGGTGTCCCTTTATATGTACAACTGCTATTTTATTCGGCATTTTCCATGCTCCCAGAACTCGCCGAATTAATTCCGGGTGTATCAGTTCTTTTGTTTATTTCCCTTAAATCATGTACGAGCCGATATTTCCCATTTGGTTTCTTTACAGGCAGAATGGGGGTGTTAAAGGGTGACATACAAGGCTCTAAGATTCCCTGTGCTAATAATCGATCAATTTCTGGTTTTAATCCCCTCCGTCCTTCTAGGGATATGGGATATTGCCTTACCCTCACAGGTATGTGGGGTTCGGAAATTTGGATTTTAATCGGTGGAATTTCCAGTCTACTAATTGTGTCCGGAGAGTACCAGACATCGGGGTTAATTTGTTTTTGATCATTCACGGTCAAAGGATAAGCAGACACTGTTATTTCTTGATTTTTCACTTTAATTTCTAATTGAAATTCAACAACTAAATCTCGTCCTAACAGATTAAATTCTGCTTCAGGGACGAGCAAGAGTTCACCCATTCCAAATTTATTTTCAGTTTCGAATACCACATTTTTGATTTTGCTTACTTTAAAGGGTTCTCCTTTTGCCCCAATTACTTGTACTTTTTCAGGGGAAACTTTACATCCCTCAGGTATTTGCTTAATAATTGATTTCTCAGCCCCAGTGTCTACTAAAAAGGTGAACTCTTGTTTATGGGGACTTATTTTTAATTTTATCAAGGGCTCATGATGACTCCGGTCCCCTAAGATATAGAGCCCCTGACGCTCCTATTCCATTTTCAATATTTCCTCATCCCTGATCCTTTCTCTGAAATTCTTCTTTATATGTCCCTTCTTTCCACAGTAAAAACAATATCTCTGTTCCTTCTCTACTACTGCGTTCCCTTGTTTTGTTCCAGCAAATCTGTGTTCACCGGTTCGCCCTTTGCGATCCTCTCTGACCACTGCTACCTTCATTTTTACTTGTCGCTTGCTGCTCTCTTCTTCCCGCCTTACGCAGACTTTCTGAGCTTCCCTCAATAATTCATCCAACCCTCTATTCTGCCAGTCTTCTAACTTTTCAATCTTCTTTCTGATATTTTCCCATGATTTTACCACAAACTCAGTTTTGAGGAGCGCTTGCCCTAAAGGGTCGTCTGGATTTACCCCAGAGTACAGCTGAAGGGCTTTCCTCAGTCGTTCCAGCCACTCAGTAGGGCTTTCATCTTTCTTTTGCATTTCAATAAATGCTTTATTGATATTCTGGCCACGGGGTACTGCTTCTCTAATTCCCTGAATTACTATAGTTCTCAGGTCCTGCATATGAGTTCTATGCACCGGATCCTGATTATCCCAATTAGGTCTTTGGAGTGGTCATTTAATATCTGCTTGAGGTCCCTGGGCATGTTGAGCATCCCACAGTTTCATTCCTGGTCGTCTAATCATATCTCTTTCCTCGGTAGTAAATAATTGACCAAGGATAGATTGCATCTCATCCCAAGTATAAAGGTTTGGTCCCAAAAATTGATCTAATTTTTCTGCCACTCCAAGTGGGTCCTCTATTAAGTTTCCCATCCCGGTTCTTTTAAAATCTCGTAGGTCAGCCGAGTTTAAAGGTGCGGAAATATATCCCACCACAGGTTGAGGTCCCCCCATGGGTATTTCCCTTAGGGGGTACATCTGAGCTGCCCCTTTTTGACTTCTAGTTACGCGTCTAGGAGGAGGGGGAGACCCTTGTTCCGACTCTGGTGGGGGAGTGGGTGCTCTGGGGACCTCTGGAGGGGTTGCAGGAACAGGAGGAGGAATGTAAGGAGAGGGGGTTAGAAGGGTTTCGTCTAACTCTTCCTTCTTTTTCTTTTGTTTAGTTTTTTATTTCATTCAGCGGATAAAGTCTAGCTCCCGGTCTTTCCAGCCACACTTCCGCATATTGACTCTCCTCCGGGTTAAGGAGTTTTTTTATTATTAACCCAGAGGTTTAATTGCTGTCTTACCCAATCTTCTTCTGACCCATAGACTGGCCAAAAGACATTTTTAGAAATCTTCTTCCCTCCCCATATCTTAGTACAATATTCTATCATTTTCTGCTCATCTTTCCCTAGGGTTCCAGGGAAATATCTCCAATTGTCTAAGATATATGCCAGAGGGGTATTCTTAGAAATCTTCTTCCCTCCCCATATCTTAGTACAATATTCTCCAATTGCCTAAGATATATGCCAGAGGGGTATTCTTAGGTACAGTGGGTACCCTTCCCATGGGAGTCGAAGGCTTGCTGCCCTTCGCCCCCATCTTCTGGAATATCTACAAACATCCACTAACTCGCTCCCCTTGTTCCTGGCCCAGTCCCTCGCGGGAGATGGGAAACGCAGTACTTAAGGGTCCACACTCGCTTGGTTCAGTATATCGAACCTCTCACTCGTTATATTCCAGGAAACCCAATCCCGCCCGAACGGCAAACCCGTGAACAACTTCGCAATATACTTACGCGTCCCTGCGTTTTCATCCGGACTCCCGTGCACAGAATTTTTATGGGATTTTACCGGTTTTTTCCTTTGCTCATTATTCTAGAATTTAGGTTCGTCGGTAAGTTTGGGGTAAGCTGTCGGTCGCGGGGCCGCGGATTGTCGCGGGGCGCCTCCCCGGAGGACCAAAGCCCACCGTTCCTTATCCGAGTCACGCCACCAGAAATTGTTATAAACTGAGACCACAACGGATCATAATCCAATTAAAATTTTATTAATTATAGCAAGTAGAATATGAGCAAAAACAGCGCTGGACGACAGGGGAGTCTGCGCTCCGCCAACTGCCGTACTGAGCAGTTCAAACAGCCCCTTTTCATAGATCTTTACTTCCGTGTCCATGAAGTAGTGGAGGTACTCTGCGCATGCTTCACATAGTTGACCTTTTACTCATATGTCCTTATATGGAGTTGTTTATCTTACTTCTGCCAGTTCCTGGAACATCTTGCAGTTATCTTTAGTTTGCACAATCGGTGTCTGGTTTAGTTGTGTAAGCGATTGCGGTTATCTTATCTTGCGTAAGCTGTGTCTGGTGGCTGTTTGCATAAGCGATTTCATATCTTTTGTTGCCTAACCTTTACATTGGGCTTAACATAAATCTTAATAAACAATACCCTAGTCTATAGTTTCTCACATTAAGATGGGAACATGCCTCAAGCACCCAAAGGAACTGAATGAGGCCCAGCACTGCCCAACTGTGCTCCAGCCGAGGTGGGTGGAGGGAGGAGGTACTGTGTCCCTGTACTCCCCATACCGCCTTGTACTCTTTAAGGCGCTGGGGAAGCCGCGCCCCGCCCGGCCCCGTTCATCCAATCCGAGAGGGGTTTGTACGCAGGCGACCTGAGCTGCAGGGGAAGGACGGGCACCCTCTGCCGGCGCCATCTTCAGTGTGAGCGCTGGGCCTTAAAGGGGTACGCGCCTGCTGTGCAGGGTGTCGGGCACTGGGAGCCCCCCTCCCCTCGCCTCTGCCCCACCGGCAATCTAAACTTCCCCTGTTTCAGTTTTAACCCATTACCCCTTGTCCTACCACTACAGTCCCTAACGAAGAGTTCCTCCCCAGCATCCCTATAGGCCCTCTTCAGATACTGGAAGGCTGCTATGAGGTCTCCACACAGCTTCTCTTCTCCAGTTTGAACAGCCCCAACTTTCTCAGCTTGTCTTCATACAGGAGGTGCTCCAGTCCCCTGATCATCCTCGTGGCCTCTTCTGGACTTGTTCCAACAGATCCATGTCCTTTTTATGTTGAGGACACCAGAACTGCACACAATACTCCAGGTGAGGTCTCACGAGAGCAGAGCAGAGGGGCAGGATCACCTCCTCCGACCTGCTGGTCACGCTCCTTTTGATGCAGCCCAGGATACGGTTGCTTTCTGGGCTGCAAGCGCACACTGAAGCCGGCTCATGGTCATTTTCTCATCGACTAGCACCCCCAAGTCCTTCTCCTTGGGCTGCTCTGAATCTCTTCTCTGCCCAGCCTGTAGCTGTGCCTGGGATTGCTCCGACCCAGGTGTAGGACCTTGCGCTTGGCATGGTTAAACTTCATGAGGTTGGCATCAGCCCACCTCACAAGCGTGTCAAGGTCCCTCTGGATGGCATTCCTTCCCTCCAGCGGATCAACCGAACCACACAGCTTGGTGTCATCGGCAAAGTTGCTGAGGGCGCACTCAATCCCACTGTCCATGTCAGCGACAAAGATGTTAAACAAGACCGGTCCCAACACCGATCCCTGAGGTGTTAGAAAAGAGTGAAAATTTTGAAAAGATAGAGTAGTTATATATGTAAAACTGGTAGAAATGATTATTTGAGAAATCCATAAATCAGTAGAATGGTTCTGTTGAAACTTTGTAGTTTCATACCAGGGTTATTCTATAACGAATGATACAATGGTAGTTTTGGTAGCAGAAAGTAACACACCTGTGTATGGTGAAGGGTATAAGTGATAAATTAGGAAAGTATATTGTAAGACTCTATTCAAGTAGAACCTAGAAAGTAACACACCTGTATATGGTGAAGGGTATAAGTGATAAATTAGAAAAGTATATTGTAAGAATCTATCCAAGTAGAACCTAGGTATACCAAAAGGCAGTCAAGGGGAAATAGGAGGGCAGCTGACCTCCACATAATGGTGGGAACACGTCCAAAGAACAGAAAGTGAAAAGGACAAACTGAGGAAGACTTCTTACTTCATCCGAGGAAGACTACTTACTTCATCTGAGGAAGACTCCTTACTTCATCAGGACGACCACCAGAGGGGGCTGCGCAAGCGCAGAAGAGGCTGATGTCGCAATGGACTGATGTAGGGCATACGCGTGATTGATGATGTAATCCGTGTTGGATACTGTATAAATTGCGAACGCGATGTGACGAGACTGAAGCCAGATTTGGGCGCGTGCCCCTGGTTTCCCAGCGCTGCAATAAAGCACCTCATATAACCATTCCGGTGGTTATGTGTCAGTTCCTACGCTAACATTTTGGCGACCCAGATGGGACCTCGCGGGCATTGCCGAGGCGGATCGCGTTTCGGTCCTGCTCCAGCCGGCACCGAGAGATTCTCGGGGAGCCATCGACCGCGACCGACCTCCGCTGCTCACGACGGACCTCTGATATGGTAAGGAAAGGTGCTTTTTCCTTTTTTCTGATTCGGTCACAGTGCCGATTTTGTAAAGTATGGTTTGGGAATTACGGTACCGAATTTCTGTATGGTTTGGTAATTACGGTACCACATTTTTGTATGGTCTGATAATTACGGTACCGAATTTTGGTAAAGTGTAAGGGTATAGACTTCTGATAAGCTTGGCTGTAGGCGAAGCCTGCTTGGTTTGGTGAAACTTTGGCTTCAAAAAGTCTACCAGAGAGATGCGGTGAAAGCTGCATCTGGCCTCGCGAAGTCTGATTTGGTAAAGCCTGCCTGTTAGACGCGGCGAAAGCTGCGCTTGGTTGGGGCTAGGGAGCTCCCGGGGTAAAAGCCTAGGCGCCGTCCGTTAGACAGTAGCGAAAGCTCTGCAGGTTCGGCAGAAGTGGTATTGGTATTGGTATTGGTATTTGTGCTGCGGGATCAGCATCTGTCTGTCTAAATGTTGTAACTTAGTGGCGAGTGTATGGTGTGTGTGGAGTAGAGAAAAAAAAAGGAAAAACAAAAGGAAAAAGGAAAAAAAAAAAAGAAAAAAAGAAAAAAGAAAAAGAGGAAAAAAAAAAGGAAAAAAAGAGAAAAAAAAAAATGCTGTCGGTTCCCAAGTCCTCTCCATTAGGCTGTATTTTAAGCCATTGGAAGGAGGGTGGATTTGGGCAGAGTATGCTGAAAAGCAAATTAATTAATTATTGTAATGTATGGTGAACACAGTATGAACTGGGGGATCAGGAGAAATGGCCTGAAAAATGGGACTTTACAGTATAATACTATACTGTAGTTGATGTTATAACAGGAAAGAAAAATGGGACAAGGTGTAATATATAATTCTTTTCTTTAAGAAATAATGATGAGTGGCAAAAATCTCGTGAAATAATGGTTGTAAAGGTAAATGTTAATGAACAGTGTAAGGAATGTGTTACTGAGAAAAGGTATGAAGTACCTTGTTTTAGACAATAGCTTACAACACCGGAGGGATATTGAAAGTTTGAATTTGGCAGTCGCTCCGTCAGCCCCGCCAGTATTAAATGAAGAAAGGGGGGGGAGAAGATGAGTGATAGTGATCTCGAGAGTCTGGATAGTTGCGAGTGTAAAAGAGATCAGAAAGCAAGCCTCCCTATTACCCCAGTCTCGCATAGAACTCGACAGAGGGGAAATAAAAAGAAAAGTGCAGGCTCAGACGTCCAGAGGAGTGCTTGTGCCTTTAAGACAGAAGGACCGGTGTGCATTAAAGTACCCTTCTCACCTGGAGATTTATTTACCTGAAAACAATCAGCAGCAGAATTTGTTGGCAGCAACCCAGGGGAGAGAACAGCGTCTCTCTAACCCTAGAGGAAGAGGATTTTGTAATCCAAAAGCAAGAATGAATGTAGAAAGGTTAGGATATAATCAACGTGCATACTGCAAACAGGAAGGACACTGGAAAAATGAATGTCCATTTAGGGGAGGACAATTTATGTCTCCAGGGAATTCTTTTATGGAATCTGATGCAGCTAAGGCGATGGTGTTAGGAGAGTTTGATAACCAAAGCTGACTAGACAGGGTGAGAAGTGAAGAGCCCCTCGTGAAAATCCAATTAGGAGAGGAAGAAGTAAAATTTTTAGTGGACACAGGGGCTACCTGTTCAGTTTTAAATGATTTACATGGAAGATCAGGGGAAAGAACTACAACAATTGTGGGAGCCACAGGGAAGGAGGAAATATGACCATTATTGCAGCCCCTGGATCTGCGACTTAGAGGAAAGGAATTAACACACAAATTTCTATATGTACCTGAATGCCCCATTCCCTTTTAGGATGGGACTTATTGGCCAAATTGGATGCAGTGATTATTTTGAAAATGGTGAATATAGATTAGTATGGGATCTGAGGGTAATAAATGAGAAATCAATTACAGTTCTTTTGCATTCGGTGTGAAACTATAACCTCGTTGGAACAGTTGTTGTGGATCAAATATTATTGTCATAATAGCTGACGAGAAATATACATCTGACCTGCCAGAGAGGGCAAGACCGGAGGGAATCAGTGCTGCAGCTGGAAGGGTCTGCCAAGGGCTGCAACCCCTGGGGCTGTGACCGCTGAGCACTGTGATCCTGACCGGACCTCTTTTGGCAATGGTTCTGTTTGGGCCCATATAGGCAAATGTCGCAGCTGATAAAAGCGACGACTGTAATGAATGCATTACCACAACTAGACGAGGGGGAGTAACCTCTCAAATACTAGTCTATCACACCATGTATGAATGTAAAGGAACAATAATTGGCAATTGTGTACACAACCAAACTCAACGGACTTTGCAAAGAAAGAAAAATAAAATGGTTTAAAACAGAACTGGGACACAATTTGGTCAATGAGCATTTTGCAGAAATTTCAATATATCGGAAATACATCTTGGTGCCTTAAATGGACAGGAAAGCAAAATGTAGCAGAGAATATAGACATCGATAATTTGCTGTAAATAGGGTTAGTTGGGATGTTATCAAAAACGTTCCTTGGTGGAATTGTACCAAAGTTTTAGATTGTGATACGGACCCTGAGGAAATCACAATACCTCCAATTAAAATTGCCTTAATGGCAGGATGTGCATGCCAGGGAATAAAAATTGGAGAAAAAGGAATACAGGTTCCAATTGGCAATGAGGATTGCAAATATTCCACAGTGCAGAGTATAGGACATTTTGTCTGGGCAGCAAGTGATGGAACCTGGACTACCCACCTATCCATAGAAGGCCCAGTTAAAGAAATAACCCTGGGATTACCAACTCTTTGCCCAATCTGGAAAAAGTCCCCATTTCAAAACAAATTAGAGACCTTACAATTTCAAACAGAAAGAAAAGCAGATGATAATGATGATAATGACAATGATAATAATGACAATAATGACGATGATACGTGGCAGGAGCCCTCTGCAGGGGTTAAGATAGGATGGGTGTTTGAATCTTTAATTGCACAAGTAGCAGCATATCGAAATAGAGAAATGATTGACAGACTAATTGGCCAAACAAAAAGATTAGCCAGGGTAACGAAGAAAGGATTCAGAGATTTAAATTTGCAATTACAAGCAACAACTAAAATGACTTTGCAGAACAGAATGGCATTAGACCTGTTGTTACTTAAGGAACATGGTGTTTGTGGATATTTAAAGGATAGAATAGATCATTATTGTGTTCACATTCCTAATGTAACTGCAAACATAGAATATGATATTTCCCAGCTGACCAAAGTGGAACAAGAAGCGGAAGGAGAAAGAAAATATATTGAACAAAATTGGATTGGAGCACTCCTTGATAGTTTAGGCCCTCACCTTACTGGATGGATCCGTTCAAACTGTAGTTGCAATGATGATCATGTTTTTAATGTTATATCTGATGTATTTTTGTATTCAAAAGGAAACAGCCCGGAGCAATGCATGGACTCATCGAATTATAGGGACAGTAATTAAAGAATATCCAAAGCCCCCCTCTCCTCCCACATATCAGGAAACAGCTACCTAAGGAAATGAAAATACTTGACTTAAGTTGAGTGAAGTATTTTCAAAGGGGGGAACTGTTAGAAAAGAGTGAAAATTTTGAAAAGATAGAGTAGTTATATATGTAAAACTGGTAGAAATGATTATTTGAGAAATCCATAAATCAGTAGAATGGTTCTGTCGAAACTTTGTAGTTTCATACCAGGGTTATTCTATAACGAATGATACAATGGTAGTTTTGGTAGCAGAAAGTAACACACCTGTGTATGGTGAAGGGTATAAGTGATAAATTAGGAAAGTATATTGTAAGACTCTATTCAAGTAGAACCTAGAAAGTAACACACCTGTATATGGTGAAGGGTATAAGTGATAAATTAGAAAAGTATATTGTAAGAATCTATCCAAGTAGAACCTAGGTATACCAAAAGGCAGTCAAGGGGAAATAGGAGGGCAGCTGACCTCCACATAATGGTGGGAACACGTCCAAAGAACAGAAAGTGAAAAGGACAAGCTGAGGAAGACTTCTTACTTCATCCGAGGAAGACTACTTACTTCATCCGAGGAAGACTCCTTACTTCATCAGGACGACCACCAGAGGGGGCTGCGCAAGCGCAGAAGAGGCTGATGTCGCAATGGACTGATGTAGGGCATACGCGTGATTGATGATGTAATCCGTGTTGGATACTGTATAAATTGCGAACGCGATGTGACGAGACTGAAGCCAGATTTGGGCGCGTGCCCCTGGTTTCCCAGCGCTGCAATAAAGCACCTCATATAACCATTCCGGTGGTTATGTGTCAGTTCCTACGCTAACAAGGGACACCACTCGTTACTGGTCTCCAGCCGGACATTGAGCCATTGACCACAACTCCCTGCTCCAGCCGGCACCGAGAGATTCTCGGGGAGCCATCGACCGCGACCGACCTCTGCTGCTCACGACGGACCTCTGATATGGTAAGGAAAGGTGCTTTTTCTTTTTTCTGGTTCGGTCACAGTGCCGATTTTGTAAAGTATGGTTTGGTAATTACGGTATTAAATTTTCGTATGGTTTGGTAATTATGGTACCGAATTTTTGTATGGTATGGTAATTAAGGTACCGAATTTTCGTATGGTTTGGTAATTATGGTACCGAATTTTGGTAAAGTGTAAGGGTACAGACTTCTGATAAGCTTGGCTGTAGGCGAAGCCTGCTTGGTTTGGTGAAACTTTGGCTTCAAAAAATCTACCAGAGAGATGCGGTGAAAGCTGCATCTGGCCTCGCGAAGTCTGATTTGGTAAAGCCTGCCTGTTAGACGCGGCGAAAGCTGCGCTTGGTTGGGGCTAGGGAGCTCCCGGGGTAAAAGCCTAGGCGCCGTCCGTTAGACAGTAGCGAAAGCTCTGCAGGTTCGGCAGAAGTGGTATTGGTATTGGTATTGGTATTTGTGCTGCAGGATCAGCATCTGTCTGTCTAAATGTTGTAACTTAGTGGCGAGTGTGTGGTGTGTGTGGAGTAGAGAAAAAAAAGGAAAAACAAAAGGAAAAAGGAAAAAAAAAAAGAAAAAAAGAAAAAAGAAAAAGAGGAAAAAAAAGGAAAAAAAGAGAAAAAAAAAAAAAAATGCTGTCGGTTCCCAAGTCCTCTCCATTAGGCTGTATTTTAAGCCATTGGAAGGAGGGTGGATTTGGGCAGAGTATGCTGAAAAGCAAATTAATTAATTGTTGTAATGTATGGTGAACACAGTATGAACTGGGGGATCAGGAGAAATGACCTGAAAAATGGGACTTTACAGTATAATACTATACTGCAGTTGATGTTATAACAGGAAAGAAAATGGGACAAGGTGTTATATATAATTCTTTTCTTTAAGAAATAATGGTGAGTGGCAAAAATCTTGTGAAATAATGGGTGCAAAGGTAAATGTTAATGAACAGTGTAAGGAATGTGTTACTGAGAAAATGTATGAAGTGCCTTGTTTTAGACAATAGCTTACAACACCGGAGCGATATTGAAAGTTTGGATTTGGCAGCCGCTCCGTCAGCCCCGCCAGCATTAAATGAAGAAAGGGGGGGGAGAAGATGAGTGATAGTGATCTCGAGAGTCTGGATAGTTGCGAGTGTAAAAGAGATCAGAAAGCAAGCCTCCCTATTACCCCAGTCACGCATAGAACTCGACAGAGGGGAAATAAAAAGAAAAGTGCAGGCTCAGACGTCCAGAGGAGTGCTTGCGCCTTTAAGACAGAAGGACTGGTGTGCATTAAAGTACCCTTCTCACCTGGAGATTTATTTACCTGAAAACAATCAGCAGCAGAATTTGTTGGCAGCAACCCAGGGGAGAGAACAGCGTCTCTCTAACCCTAGAGGAAGAGGATTTTGTAATCCAAAAGTGGGAATGAATGTACACAGGTTAGGATATAATCAATGTGCATACTGCAAACAGGAAGGACACTGGAAAAATGAATGTCCATTTAGGGGAGGACAATTTATGTCTCCAGGGAATTCTTTTATGGGATCTGATGCAGCTAAGGCGATGGTGTTAGGAGAGTTTGATAACCAAAGCTGACTAGACAGGGTGAGAAGTGAAGAGCCCCTCGTGAAAATCCAATTAGGAGAGGAAGAAGTAAAATTTTTAGTGGACACAGGGGCTACCTATTCAGTTTTAAATGATTTACATGGAAGATTAGGGGAAAGAACTACAACAATTGTGGGAGCCACAGGGAAGGAGGAAATATGACCATTATTGCAGCCCCTGGATCTGCGACTTAGAGGAAAGGAATTAACACACAAATTTCTATATGTACCTGAATGCCCCATTCCCTTTTAGGATGGGACTTATTGGCCAAATTGGATGCAGTGATTATTTTTGAAAATGGTGAATATAGATTAGTATGGGATCTGAGGGTAATAAATGAGAAATCAATTAGAGTTCTTTTGCATTCGGTGTGAAACTATAACCTCGTTGGAACAGTTGTTGTGGATCAAATATTATTGTCATAATAGCTGATGAGAAATATACATCTGACCTGCCAGAGAGGGCAAGACCGGAGGGAATCAGTGCTGCAGCTGGAAGGGTCTGCCAAGGGCTGCAACCCCTGGGGCTGTGACCGCTGAGCACTATGATCCTGACCGGACCTCTTTTGGCGATGGTTCTGTTTGGGCCCATATAGGCAAATGTCGCGGCTGATAAAAGCGACGACTGTAATGAATGCATTACCACAACTAGGCGAAGGGGAGTAACCTCTCAAATATTAGTCTATCACACCATGTATGAATGTAAAGGAACAATAATTGGCAATTGTGTACACAACCAAACTCAATACGGACTTTGCAAAGAAAGAAAAATAAAATGGTTTAAAACAGAACTGGGACACAATTTGGTCAATGAGCATTTTGCAGAAATTTCAATATATCGGAAATACATCTTGGTGCCCTAAATGGACAGGAAAGCAAAATGTAGCAGAGAATATAGACATCGATAATTTGCTGTAAATAGGGTTAGTTGGGATGTTATCAAAAACGTTCCTTGGTGGAATTGTACCAAAGTTTTAGATTGTGATACGGACCCTGAGGAAATCACAATACCTCCAATTAAAATTGCCTTAATGGCAGGATGTGCATGCCAGGGAATAAAAATTGGAGAAAAAGGAATACAGGTCCCTATTAGCAATGAGGATTGTAAATATTCTACGGTGCGTAGTATAGGACATTTTGTTTGGGCAGCAAGTAATGGAACCTGGACTACTCACCTATCCATAGAAGGCCCAGTTAAAAAAAAAAAAAAAAAATAAAAAAATAAAAAATCACCCTGGGATTACCAACTCTTTGTCCAATTTGGAAAAAGTCACCAGTCAAAAACAAGTTAGAAACCCTGCAAATTCGAACAAAAAGAAATGTAGATGATGATGATGATGATAATGACAATGATAATAATGACAATAATGACGATGACACGTGGCAGGAGCCCTCTGCAGGGGTTAAGATAGGGTGGGTTTTTGAATCTTTATTTGCACAAATAGCAGCATATCGAAATAGAGAAATGATTGACAGACTAATTGGCCAAACAAAAAGATTAGCCAGGGTAACGAAGAAGGGGTTTAGGGATTTAAATCTGCAATTGCAAGCCACAACTAAGATGACCCTGCAGAACAGAATGGCATTAGACCTGTTATTGCTTAAGGAACATGGTGTTTGTGAATATCTGAAAGACAGAATAGATCATTGTTGTGTTCATATTCCTAATGTAACTACAGACATAGAGTATGACATTTCCCAGTTAACAAAAGTGGAACAAGAAGCAGAAAGAGAGAAAAACTACATTGAACAGAATTGGATTGGAGCACTCTTAGATAGTTTGGGCCTTCACCTCACTGGATGGGTCCGTTCCCTTTTGCAAACAGTAGTTGTAATGATGATTGTGTTCTTAATGCTGTATCTGATGCATTTTCGTATTCGAAGAGAAATGGCTCGGAACAATGCATGGACTCATCGAATTATAGGGACAGTAATTAAAGAATATCCAAGGCCCCCCTCTCCTCCCACATATCAGGAAACAGCTACCTAAGGAAATGAAAATACTTGACTTAAGTTGAGTGAAGTATTTTCAAAGGGGGGAAATGTTGGAAAAGAGTAAAAATTTTGAAAAGATAGAGTAGTTATATATGTATAACTGGTAGAAATGATTATTTGAGAAATCCATAAATCAGTAGAATGGTTCTGTCGAAACTTTAGTTTCATACCAGGGTTATTCTATAACGAATGATACAATGGTAGTTTGGTAGCAGAAAGTAACACACCTGTGTATGGTGAAGGGTATAAGTGATAAATTAGGAAAGTATATTGTAAGACTCTATTCAAGTAGAACCTAGAAAGTAACACACCTGTATATGGTGAAGGGTATAAGTGATAAATTAGGAAAGTATATTGTAAGAATCTATCCAAGTAGAACCTAGGTATACCAAAAGGCAGTCAAGGGGAAATAGGAGGGCAGCTGACCTCCACATAATGGTGGGAACACGTCCAAAGAACAGAAAGTGAAAAGGACAAGCTGAGGAAGACTTCTTACTTCATCCGAGGAAGACTACTTACTTCATCAGGACGACCACCAGAGGGGGCTGCGCAAGCGCAGAAGAGGCTGATGTCGCAATGGACTGATGTAGGGCATACGCGTGATTGATGATGTAATCCGTGTTGGATACTGTATAAATTGCGAACGCGATGTGACGAGACCGAAGCCAGATTTGGGCGCGTGCCCCTGGTTTCCCAGCGCTGCAATAAAGCACCTCATATAACCATTCCGGTGGTTATGTGTCAGTTCCTACGCTAACACCACCTATCATGTGTAGGATG